>NC_091283.1:197300439-197600439 GCF_032444005.1 Ranitomeya imitator
CTATCCAGCCCGACTTTCCCATACACAGGAGTTGTCTGTCGGGAACTCCTGTGCTGTCTATAAGACTGCCACACATGTCTGGAGGCGACCTTGCCTCTTACAGAACCAAAAGATCGGCAGTCTGAAATTGGACATGCTGGATCGTTATCTCCCCCTACAATCATATGACGGGTGTACTGACACACATTAGATGGTCGGTCAAACCCATCAATATCAGCAGGTTTGGTTGACGTTATCTAATGTGAATGGGGGACCTTCAGGTTATTTTACACATTTTTATGTCAATTGCTTAACTTGCATAAAAAGCAAGGTCTTGCTCCCCTTACGATTGCTAAAAGGTCCTCTTTATGCTGCATTCATACTGAAAGATTATGGTGAACGAGTGTTCTTAAGAACGCTCATTTCACAATAACTTTTAGTGTAAACAAGCTGCCGATCACTCGATGAAGGAGCAAAAAGCTTGATCAACTGGTGTAATGATGTTAGGTGCGGCACACAAAAATCATCATTCTCGGCAGCAAACCTTCCTATGTAAACAGATCTCAGACTGCCAAGAACAATGGCAGCCCACGCGATCTAAACGATCCACTACATTTCATTCATTACGCACAGCCTGCCTGTGTAAACAAGTTATCGAGTGACCCCCTTCCCCCCCCCCCCCCCCCCCCCCCCCGTCAGGAAATGTTTACTGATTGGCAGCCATTTAGTGCAGCAAGTTGGTCCTTGTAAACGGACCCTTACTTTAAAGGGAACTGGTCACCCCCATAAGGGCGTTTTTAAGTAAAATAGCCACCTTCAGCAGCACTAAGGCTGCATTCTGTGAAGGTGGCTCTTGTGCTTAGTATCCATAGGAATGCTGTAATAATCACCTTTATAAATTGCCCGCCATACCATATTGTGTCCCGGAGGTATGTCTTCTCCCCCAGTGTCAGCCGCCTCCGAGACGTCCATCATCTCCCTCGTCCGTCAGTGCACCGCCTCCTTTGTTCAAAATACCTGCCCGGCGCCTGAGCTCTGCCAAAATTTCTCGCTTGATGCAAGTTCACAGGCAGCACGCACGGCGCATGCCCGAGAAATGTTGGCAGAGCGCATGCCCCGGGCAGGTATTTTGAACACAGGAGGCGGTGCACAGACACAAGAAGGAGATGATTGACGTCTCGGAGGCGGCTGACACCGGGGGAGAAAACATACCTCCGGGACACAATAGAGGTATGGTGGGCAATTTATACTAATGCTGATGAGCGAGTGTATTCGGTGCTCAGGTTTTCCCGAGCACGCTCGGGTGGTCTGCAAGTATTTATGACTGCTCGGAGATTAAGTTTTCATCGCATCAGCAGCATGATTTACAGCTATTAGCCAGCGTGATAACATGTGGGGATTACCTAGCAACCAGGCAACCCCCCACATGTACTCAGCCTGGCTAGTAGCTGTAAATCATTCAGTTGCAGTGTTGAAAACTAAATCTACGAACACTAACAAATACTCGGGAGGTCACCCGATCAACGAGTATACTCGCTCATCACTAGATACTAACTATTAGAGCCACCTTCACAGAATGCAAAGTTAGTGCTGCTGAAGGTGGCGGTTTTACTTAAATACGCCCTGGGGGGGTGACAGGTTCCCTTTAATTCTGGAATTGTTTTGACTTTTCTAATGAAAAGTATTGGTCTGTGCAAGTAATAGGCAATCCCTGCATGTGTTGTGGCTGTCTAACAGTCGCGATACATGCAGTCACGGGGAAGTGGAACATATTTTTCGAGCACTCCGAAGACACTCTGTTACCACACAAGCATGCTCAGATAACACCTTATCCAAGGACAGTCACTCATCACTAATAGTTATGATTAAGTCTTGTATGGACTTGAAACGCGTCAACTCGGTGTCTTGTACACTCAGAATGTTTTTATTCTCTCTCCTTTTTTAACAATTTTTCAATTAAGGCGAATGCTAAATCATATTCCATAGTTATCCTAGCTCCATATTCCCCAAACTCCAGTCCTCAGCCCCCAACAGGTCATGTTTTCAGGATTTCCACAGTGTTGCACAGGTGAGAGAATTCCTGATGCCTTGACAATAATTCCATCCCCCATGCAAAACTATGGAAATCCTTAACCCTCCGTCACATACAATATTCGGACTAACGAGTTCACATACAATGTGCCTGTCAGGCGCCTGCTGGAAAAATACCTATAATATCTAATGACACAAAAGAGAATAGTAAAACCAAAAACACTCAGTTTGAAAAAATGTTGCAGTAATCCGCAAGTGCTAATAAAAAATGTAAAAAACAGGGTATTTGGTTGATACGTTTTTTGCAAAAAATGTATACTAAGCTGCTCTACCAAACTTCACGGTATACCCTTATCAGAGCAGTCCTAACTAATGTATGCAATCCCTATCTGATGTATTTAAAAACCTGGTCATCTGTATATTACCTGTGTGAACAGGGTTCAGAGAGGAAAAATCCATGTGTGCATACAGGGTAGAACAGCTTTTGTGCAGATAGCCCAAGAGGAGTGGTGAAACTCCCCAGTCTTGTAGACACAAGAGAACAATTATGGAAACAGGAACACATGGGCTTACTTGCACAGTGAACAAGTCTGTATGATCATGTTCACACACCACCAAGAAACCTGAAGACACAAAAGAGAATAGTAAAACCAAAAACACTCAGTTTGAAAAAATGTTGCAGTAATCCGCAAGTGCTAATAAAAAATGTAAAAAACAGGGTATTTGGTTGATACGTTTTTTGCAAAAAATGTATACTAAGCTGCTCTACCAAACTTCACGGTATACCCTTATCAGAGCAGTCCTAACTAATGTATGCAATCCCTATCTGATGTATTTAAAAACCTGGTCATCTGTATATTACCTGTGTGAACAGGGTTCAGAGAGGAAAAATCCATGTGTGCATACAGGGTAGAACAGCTTTTGTGCAGATAGCCCAAGAGGAATGGTGGAACTCCCCAGTCTTGTAGACACAAGAGAACAATTATTTATTAGCACTTGCGGATTACTGCAACATTTTTTCAAACTGAGTGTTTTTGGTTTTACTATTCTCTTTGTTCACTGTGCAAGTAAGCCCATGTGTTCCTGTTTCCATAATTGTTCTCTTGTGTCTACAAGACTGGGGAGTTCCACCACTCCTCTTGGGCTATCTGCACAAAAGCTGTTCTACCCTGTATGCACACATGGATTTTTCCTCTCTGAACCCTGTTCACACAGGTAATATACAGATGACCAGGTTTTTAAATACATCAGATAGGGATTGCATACATTAGTTAGGACTGCTCTGATAAAGGTATACCGTGAAGTTTGGTAGAGCAGCTTAGTATACATTTTTTGCAAAAAACGTATCAACCAAATACCCTGTTTTTTACATTTTTTATTAGCACTTGCGGATTACTGCAACATTTTTTCAAACTGAGTGTTTTTGGTTTTACTATTCTCTTTTGTGTCTTCAGGTTTCTTGGTGGTGTGTGAACATGATCATACAGACTTGTTCACTGTGCAAGTAAGCCCATGTGTTCCTGTTTCCATAATTGTTCTCTTGTGTCTACAAGACTGGGGAGTTCCACCACTCCTCTTGGGCTATCTGCACAAAAGCTGTTCTACCCTGTATGCACACATGGATTTTTCCTCTCTGAACCCTGTTCACACAGGTAATATACAGATGACCAGGTTTTTAAATACATCAGATAGGGATTGCATACATTAGTTAGGACTGCTCTGATAAGGGTATACCGTGAAGTTTGGTAGAGCAGCTTAGTGTACATTTTTTGCAAAAAACGTATCAACCAAATACCCTGTTTTTTTACATTTTTTATTAGCACTTGCGGATTACTGCAACATTTTTTCAAACTGAGTGTTTTTGGTTTTACTATTCTCTTTTGTGTCTTCAGGTTTCTTGGTGGTGTGTGAACATGATCATACAGACTTGTTCACTGTGCAAGTAAGCCCATGTGTTCCTGTTTCTATAATATCTAATGTTTGCAATTTCAGTGCTCTAAAAGTGATCAGTGACCTTCATAGGGATGTAATAAAAGAGACTATACATAATCAGTTGCAAAAAAACATTTACTTAACATAAAACTAATAACTATGAAATACAAACTTTTCAAAACTCCCGCCAAATAGTCCCCAGTTCGACTCTCTCAAAAAAATGTACAAAGACAATTTTTGAACACAAACTTAATTTTAAGGTACCTTAAGTACTATTAAAAACATATTCAATCAGAAGTAGATGCTGAGGTTTCCCCAGAAAAGTCACACTTGCAGAGCAAATAGCAAGAATTACACACCATTTTTGCATGTGTCAGGCAAATTGCTTTATGACATTTGAGACATTCATAATTTGAAAGCCTTCTGGTTCCGCTTTCCGTTTGGCAGGTGGTGCATCTCCTTCTTTTGTGAGGTGGTGCAGATGGTGACTTTTCACCATCATCTTCTGGGCGGAACCTTTTGAGCTGAACTTGAAGGCGAGAGGGGATACCGATTGTTTTCACGTTTCTCCTGCGTAGCTCTCCAACTACTAGTTCATGGGCCAATTTTTTCAGATACAATCGTCTACGGAGTGGTTCAAGCTTGTTTTCAAGATAAATTACTTGTGAATTTATACCACCCAAATTCAACATAGCAAAAAATATGACCATTGGCCAGCGTTTGATGTTTCTGCTGACGTTGAAAGTGGAGCACATCTGATCTGCTGTATCCACACCCCCTTTGGTGGCATTGTAAAATGTAATTATCTCCGTTTTTTTTATTGCCCCAGTCCCAGGATCGATGGCAGCATCATCATGAAGTGTTGATAGAAGAAGTACGATTTTTTTGGCATGTGGTACATAGGAAACTAAAGCCTTTCCATTATGGAATGCAAACATACTGCTGTACTGTTGTCTCTCTTTCACACTTACAAACTGTGGCGGCAATTCCCTTTTGTTTTTTCTTACAGTTCCCACATATGACAGCTTCTGAATTTTCAGATAATCAATCAGATCACAACTTGTAAACCAATTGTCAGCTGTAATATTGCGACCCGATCCAAATAAGGGTTCAGCCAGTTTTTGTGGGTTTGTTGCTCACACAGTAAGGACCTTCTGGTTGTTTTCCTGCATAAACTTCCAGGTTGTAAGTGTAGGTCTTACTGGCATCAACAAGGGCATACATTTTTATTCCATATTTGTTTGGCTTTGATGGAATATATTGACGAAAGGCACATCTACCACGAAAACCAGGGAGCATTTCGTCAATAGTGAGATTCTCTCCAGGGTAATAACTTTGTTTACAGTTTACAACAAATCTTTGAAATATATCACGAATTGGAGCAAGTCGGTCATGTGTTTTGCATTCGTTTCGGGTAGTTCTGTCGTCAAACCGAAGGCAATGAATTAGAATCTTGAATCTGTTTATGGACATAGCAAGGCTAAATTTTTCAACTCCATCCCCATCTTTACCCCAAAGTTCCTCCAAACTTTGTCTATTTGCCCTATAAGCTCCTGCAAGGTACAGTAATCCAAAAAAAGCACGCAGTTCTATTTCATCTGTGGGCTTGATGGTTCTGTTGCAGATGTACTTGTCCTTTATAATGTCTATATATTGGTTGGTATATGTGACAATAGAGTCCAGAATGTCATCTGTAAATATACTGTTCCAGCATTCAACTGCAGTTTTTGCATTACGTGCAGTTCCTATTACTGCAGGAAGGTGAGTAATAATGTTTAAAGGTTCCCTACGTTTTTTCTGGAATGGCTTCTTGTTCCATTTAGTATTTTTATCTTTTCCAATATAATATGATCCAACTTCTTCATCCTCACCACTGTCACCATCTTGCTCTGTTTCAGAATCCAGGACACATTCTTCCACCTCATCATGAGAATCAATCTCACTTTCCTCTCCGAAATCCTCATTCAGTGTGAGGTCTCTATCATCTAACAGCATGTTTGTTACTTCCTCAACATCAAGTTGTTTGGATAAATTGTACATTTTCCTCTCCATTTCAGCAGATAATCTGAAGCAAGAGAAGGAATATGTTAGGGAACTACTGTATATGCCTGAGCAGCACACTTTCTTTTATAAAATCTCCCTTATTTCTATGAAATATCCTCACATTTTGTGCTATACATTCATAAAACAAGCTAAATAAACTATTGTGATGAATAAAAACATAAAATACCAACCTTACTGAATGTGACGTATTCACATACAATGAGCCTGAGAGATCTGTGTAGCTATATCCTCTCCCCTGAAGCTCTGAAATCCAACTGCGATATCAGGTTTCACAGACCTTCAAGAGACAGGAGACTACCTGGAGGGAGGGGGTTTCCTCACAATCTGGTGAGGAAGGAGAAATGAAAGTAAAAGAGAAGCGCCTGTCAGATCAGTTGTATGTGACGGAGGGTTAAAACATGAACAGTTGAGGGGCCGTGAGGACTGGAGTTTGGGAAACACTGATCTAGCATAATGCACAACCCCGCGAAGGCAACAGGGAATTTACCCCTATAATGACATATTAAGTAAAATATAATACAATGTTCATAACAAAATTTCTACAAAGAATCAACCTAAAAACACAAGCATCGATGGACGCCATGGACTCCTGCATCATTCCCAATGCTTGGTATGAATATAGATCTTTTTTTTTATTTCCCTGGGCTATTTACTTCTGTGAAACAAAAGTGGCAAACACACAGAACCTACACCCTAAAGCGAAGCAGAATGCAGTTAAATGCTTCCATTGGCAGCGGGATACTTTTATTTATTTATGTATTTTTTTTTTTTACTAGCCTTCATGCTCTATAACATGTCAGATGTTTTTCATTGGCTTTGAATACAGTCTGGGAACATTTTATAAAAAGTTTTATAGTTTATATGGAAAATAATCCCACTGAAAAAAAAAAAACTTTTGTATCAAATGCTTATTCCAGTATCAACATTATATCATAATTTACGTTAGGGCGACTTAGGTCTCTTTGAATTCCACAAAAGACCTAACAACTAAGAAATAAAAACTGATCTTTAAGGAAAACGTTGGTTTACGATGAAAACACAGCCAAGCATTGTTCTTGTTCACGACAGAGACCTTAAAACGCCCAAATGAAGGATTTTTCATATGTCCTGTTTTCTAACCGAGTGTCACTTACAGTTGTGCTCAAAAGTTTACATACCTCGGCAACATTTTTGCTTTCTTGGCCTTTTTTCAGAGAATATGAATGATAACACCAAAACTTTTTTCCACTCATGGTTAGTGGTTGGGTGAAGCCATTTATTGTCAAACTACTGTGTTTTCTCTTTTTAAATCATGATGACAAATCAAAACATCCAAATGACCTTGATCAAAAGTTCACATACCCTGGTGATTTTGGCCTGATAACATGCACAGAAGTTGACACAAATTGATTTGATTGGCTACTAAAGGTAACATTCTCACCTGTGACCTGTTTGCTTGTAATCAGTGTGTGTGCATAAACGCTGAGTTAGTTTCTGGGATCCAGACAGACTTTTGCATCTTTCATCCAGCCACTGACATTTCTGGATTGTGAGTCATGCAGAAAGCAAAAGAATTGTCAATAGATCTACGGGAAAAGGTAGTTGAACTGTATAAAACAGGAAAAGGATACATAAAGATATCCAAGGAATTGATAGTGCCAGTCAGCAGCGTTCAAACTGTGATTAACAAATGGAAACTCAGGGGCGCAGTAAAAACAAAACCACAGTCAGGTAGACCAACAAAAATGTCGTCCACAACTGCCAGGAAAATTGTTCAGGATGCAAAGAAAAACCCACAAATAACATCAGCTGAAATACAGGACTCTCTGAAAACTAGCAGTGTGGCTGCTTCAAGAAGCAAAATAAGGAGGCACTTGAAGAAAAATGGGCTATATGGTCGAGTCGCCAGAATAAAGCCATTACTGCGCAAATGCCACAAAGTATCTCGCCTACAATACGCAAAACAAGACAGAGACAAGCCTCAAAACTTCTGGGACAGGGCAATCTGGAGTGATGAGACCAAAATTGAACTTTTTGGCAACAACCATAAACTTTACATTTGGAGAGAAGTCAACAAGGCCAATGATGAAAGGAACACCATTCCTACTGTAAAGCACGGAGGTGGATCGCTGATGTTTTAAGGATGTGTGAGCTACAAAGGCACAGGAAACTTGGTCAAAGTGGAAGGAAAGATGAATGCAGCATGTTATCAGCAAATACTGGAGGCAAATTTGCTCTCATCAGCCCGGAAGCTGAGCATGGGATGTACTTGGACGTTACAACATGACAATGATTCAAAACATAAGGCCAAATTGACCTTTCATTAGATACAGCAGAATAAAGGGACGGTTTTGGAGTGGCCATCTCAGTCTCCTGACCTCAATATTATTGAGCAACTCTCGGGAAATCTCTAACAGGCAGTTCATGCTAGACGGGCCCAGGAATTTACAGGAACTGGAAGCTTTTTGCCAAGGAGCGTGGGCAGCTTTACCATCTGAGAAAATAAAAAACCTCATCCACAACTACCATAAAAGACTTCAAGCTGTCATTGATGTTAGAAGGGGCAATACACGGTATTAAGAAACGGGGTATGTGAACTTTTGATCAAGGTCATTTGGATGTTTTGGGTTGTCATTATGATTTAAAAAGAGAAAACACAGAAGTTTGACAATAAATGGTTTCACCCAACCACTAACCATGAGTGGAGAAAACGTTTTGGTGTTATCATTCATATTCATGCGAAAAAAGGCCAAGAAAGCAAACATTCTGCGGAAATACGTAAACTTTTGAGCACAACTGTATTTTAGAGCAGTCTATCAAAAGGCATTTTGCTATATGGGTGGATGACAAACTCATATTCAGTGGCCATTGTCAGGCAGCTGCTAGAAAGGCAAATAAAATAATGGGATGCATTAAAAGAAGCATAGATGCTCATGAGGAGAACATAATTTTACCTCTATACAAGTCACTTTTTCGACCACACTTAGAATATTGTGCACAGTTCTGGTCTCCGGTGTATAAGAAAGACATGGCTGAACTAGAGCGGGTGCAGAGAAGAGCGACCAAGGTTATTAGAGGACTGGGGGGTCTGCAATTCCAAGATAGGTTATTACACTTAAGGCTATTTAGTTTGGAAAAACGAAGACTAAGGGGTGATCTTATTTTAATGTATAAATATATGAGGGGACAGTACAAAGACCTTTCTGATGATCTTTTTAATCATAGACCTGAAACAGGGACAAGGGGGCATCCTCTACGTCTGGAGGAAAGAAGGTTTAAGCATAATAACAGACGCGGATTCTTTACTGTAAGAGCAGTGAGACTATGGAACTCTCTGCCGTATGATGTTGTAATGAGTGATTCATTACTGAAATTTAAGAGGGGACTGGATACCTTTCTGGAAAAGTATAATGTTACAGGGTATATACACTAGATTCCTTGATAGGGCGTTGATCCAGAGAATTAGTCTGATTGCCGTATGTGGAGTCGGGAAGGAATTTTTTTCCCCAATGTGGAGCTTACTCTTTGCCACATGGGTTTTTTTTTGCCTTCCTCTGGATCAACATGTTAGGGCACGTTAGGTTAGGCTATGGGTTGATCTAGATGGACTTATAGTCTTCCTTCAACCTTAATAACTATGTAACTATGTAACTATATATGTAATGCTCCAGGAAAATCAACCCAAATGGAGGAGACCAGAGGCGTAATTCCACAAATCGCAGAAGCTCTAATATGGTATATTAATGGAATGGCACCTACACTTATAAGGGTATGTTTCCACAGTCAGTAAATGCAGCGTCCAACCCACAGTGTCCAGAAATTACAGCATAGTAGATGGGATTTTAAGAAATCCCATGTCCATTATGCGTCCAGAGACGCCCAAGGCTTACCTGCGGAGATGGACATGCGGCCCATCTTTCCAGACCACAGCATGTCAATTTCTCTTGCGGAAATGCTCAGCCTCCGCAAGATAAATCTCACCTGTACAATGTATTGGATGCAGTGAATTCGCACGGTTCAATGAACACATGCAGAATCACCTGTGGTCAAAAGTCAGCAGCGCTTTGGAAGCAGTGGACATGTGCTGCGTCCAAAGCGCTGCCAATTACTGACTGTGGGCACATACCCTATAAGTAACGAAAAAATGGCTTCCAATTTCCAGCAATGTGGTTGGTGATTTATTTAAGTCGGCAGGGAGGGTGGCCGACAGAAGGATTTTTTGAATTGATGGTAGCGTAAAAATACAGATTATTCAGCGGTTCCATGATAACCAGATTCAGTTTTTTATTTTTTTGCTAAACCTGGAGTGCTGAATCCCAATTTTTTATTCTTATATATTTTGGCAAGTACCGTATATGGATTAGTTGCTGGGAGGCCTGTTCACCCACTTGATTGCATGTGCTGTTCCATTTTCTTTTATCTATCTAAGGTAGATAGATAGATAGATAGATAGATAGATAGATAATTCATAGATAGGATAAATAGATAATATATAGATAGAAAATAGATAGATGATAGATACAGATAATAGAGATAATATATAGATAGATAATATATAGATGATAGATGATACATACAATAGTTAATAGATAGATAGATGATAAATAGATGATAGATAGATAGATAATATATAGATAGATGACAGATATATTATTAAAATATTTAGAATTGAGAGTCCTCAGTGGTTGATACCTTTTAATGGCTAACTGAAAAGATGGTAACAAATTGCAAGCTTTCGAGACTACATAGGTCTCTTCATCAGGCAAAGACTAAAACAAATTCTGAAGAATCACATATTTATGCACAACATAGTATAGAAAAAAAAGGGGGCAAAAAAACCATGGATAAGACAGGTGACATGAAGCAGAATTACCATGGGTGATAAACAGTTACGTCCATAAATATTGGGCCAGCTCTTAGATAAGGATTGTTTTATTGTACTGTGATTAGGGTCTCTGTTGTGATGACCCCTCATAGTCTGAGGGGTAAGTTCCTTAGTTGATGTAAAAAGACATAAATCCATGCGACACATTCATTCTGTCAGTGAGAGTGTCAAAGGTCGTCATCAGTTTCTATTCCCAAACTCTTCTGTCTTTCTGCGATTTGAAGTTACCTTTAAGCACAAGTAATTTCATGTCCATAATGTTATGATTTGGGAGACAGAACTGTATTGCCACAGGTAGATCCATTCTTTTTTCTCTTACTGTATGGCGGAGAGAGTTCATCCTTGTTCTCAGTTTCTGCCCTGTCACCCCCACATACAGACCACCATGGCGCTTTACATGTGAGGAGGGGTATACATAATAAAAACAGATACAATAATCTTGAACAATACAAGTCACGACTGGTACAGGAGGAGAGAGGCCCCTGCCCTCGAAGGCTCATAATCTACAAGGAATGGGTGAGAATACAGAAGGCAAGGGTAGAACTGGTCATGCAGCGGTTTGGTCGATCGGTGATTACTGCAGGTTGTAGGCTTGTCGGAAGAGATAGGTCTTCAGGTTCTTTTTGAAGGTTTCGATGGTAGGCGAGAATCTGATATGTTGTGGCAGGGAGTTCCAGAGTAGGGGGGATGCAGAGATCTTGTGAGGATCGGAGGTTGCGTGTAGGAGAGTACCGGGAGACGAGGTCACAGATGTATGGAGGAGACAGGTTGTGGATGGTTTTGTATGTCATGGTCAGGGTTTTGTACTGGAGTCTCTGGGTAATGGGGAGCCAGTGAAAGGATTGACAGAGGGGAGAGGCCGGGGAATAGCGGGGGGACAGGTGGATTAGTCGGGCAGCAGAGTTTAGAATAGATTGGAGGGGTGCAAGAGTGTTCGAGGGGAGGCCACAGAGCAGAATGTTGCAGTAGTCGAGGCGGGAGATGATACAGTTAGGGCCGGAAATATTTGGACAGTGACACAAGTTTTGTTATTTTAGCTGTTTACAAAAATATGTTCAGAAATAAAATTATATATGTAATATGGGCTGAAAGTGCACACTCCCAGCTGCAATATGATAGTTTCCACATCCAAATCGGAGAAAGGGTTTAGGAATCATAGCTCTGTAATGCATAGCGTCCTCTTTTTCAAGGGACCAAAAGTAATTGGACAATGGACTCTAAGGGCTGCAATTAACTCTGAAGGCGTCTCCCTCGTTAACCTGTAATCAATGAAGTAGTTAAAAGGTCAGGGGTGGATACCAGGTGTGTGGTTTTGCATTTGGAAGCTGTTGCTGTGAGCAGACAACATGCGGTCAAAGGAACTCTCAATTGAGGTGAAGCAGAACATCCTGAGGCTGAAAAAAAAAAATCCATCAGAGAGATAGCAGACATGCTTGGAGTAGCAAAATCAACAGTTGGGTACATTCTGAGAAAAAAGGAATTGACTGGTGAGCTTGGGAACTCAAAAAGGCCTGGGCGTCCACGGATGACAACAGTGGTGGATGATCGCCGCATACTTAATTTGGTGAAGAAGAACGCGTTCACAACATCAACTGAAGTCCAGAACACTCTCAGTGAAGTAGGTGTATCTGTCTCTAAGTCAACAGTAAAGAGAAGACTCCATGACAGTAAATACAAAGGGTTCACATCTAGATGCAAACCATTCATCAATACCAAAAATAGACAGGCCAGAGTTAAATTTGCAGAAAAACACCTCAAGAAGCCAGCTCAGTTCTGGAAAAGTATTCTATGGACAGATGAGACAAAGATCAACCTGTACCAGAATGATGGGAAGAAAAAAGTTTGGAGAAGAAAGGGAACGGCACATGATCCAAGGCACACCACATCCTCTGTAAAACATGGTGGAGGCAACGTGATGGCATGGGCATGCATGGCTTTCAATGGCACTGGGTCACTTGTGTTTATTGATGACATAAGAGCAGACAAGAGTAGCCGGATGAATTCTGAAGTGTATCGGGATATACTTTCAGCCCAGATTCAGCCAAATGCTGCAAAGTTGATTGGACGGCGCTTCATAGTACAGATGGACAATGACCCCAAGCATACAGCCAAAGCTACCCAGGAGTTCATGAGTGCCAAAAAGTGGAACATTCTGCAATGGCCAAGTCAATCTCCAGATCTAAACCCAATTGAGCATGCATTTCACTTGCTCAAATCCAGACTTAAGATGGAAAGACCCACAAACAAGCAAGACCTGAAGGCTGCGGCTGTAAAGGCCTGGCAAAGCATTAAGAAGGAGGAAACCCAGCGTTTGGTGATGTCCATGGGTTCCAGACTTAAGGCAGTGATTGCCTCCAAAGGATTTGCAACAAAATATTGAAAATAAAAATATTTTGTTTGGGTTATGTTTATTTGTCCAATTACTTTTGACCTCCTAAAATGTGGAGTGTTTGTAAAGAAATGTGTACAATTCCTACATTTTCTATCAGATATTTTTGTTCAACCCTTCAAATTAAACGTTACAATCTGCACTTGAATTCTGTTGTAGAGGTTTCATTTCAAATCCAATGTGGTGGCATGCAGAGCCCAACTCGCGAAAATTGTGTCACTGTCCAAATATTTCTGGCCCTAACTGTATGGGCATGGACTAGGGTTTTTGCAGATTCTTGGTTTAGGAATGTACGGATCCAGGAAATATTTTTGAGTTGAAGGCGGCAAGAAGTGGAAAGGGCTTGGATATGTGGTTTGAAGGAGAGATCAGTGTTAAGGATTACCCCGAGGCAGCGAGCTTGTGGGACTGGGGAGAGTGGGCAGCCATTTACTGTAATGAATAGGTAGGTAGATAGATAGATAGATAGATAGATAGATAGATAGATAGATAGATAGATAGATAGATAGATAGTTTCAGGTCTCAGAAAATGGCAACTTTTTTTCTTTAACCACAAAAAAAAATTGTTTTCGCCATGATTATACCGACCCAGAGAATCGTGTCACCGGGTCATTTTTACGACAGAATGAACGTCATAAATAGGAAGAAGAAAAAAATCAGCAAAATTGTTTTTTTCAATCATTTCACTGCACTGTGAATTATTTTTCCATTTTTTCAGATTTTATGGTAAAATGAACAAAAATTAAAAATGGCTGCATTGGGAAGGGGTTAATGGGAGCGCTCCAGCACTTGGGGCTGTGGGATGCATTTATGGAGAAACTGACACTTCACAGCACAGGTATAACATATGATATATCAGTTGTGTTTTCACATTTCAAGGCAGATTACAGGAATAAAGATCAATAAAGGTGACATTTACCTCAGAAACCATTAATATCAGCAGCATTCACCACGAGGAGAGAACCACCTGTGTCATCATTCACCTCAGGAGCATTTCCCGCCTAAATAACACAGCATCTGAGGAAAGTCGGCAGTTTTCGCAATGATTGCTGGGAGTCATAGTTTAATAATCAGTTCTGCGCATTAGATAACAGCAGACGTGAACTACAGTTCCCAGAAATCCATGCGCCACAAATGGTTTCTGGGAACTGTTGTCCAGAGAATTAGGTAACGAATGCTAGACAGGAACAATTACACTACAACTCCCAGACATCATTGCGTGATCAATTCTAGGCGTGAAATAGAGGTTGTTGATGAGGAGAGCTCTACATGAGAGGAGGGTGGGGTGCATAATTTGAGTGACTGCTGGGGCTGGTAGTGCCCCTGTAGCTAAGGAGCCATTCTCCTCAGACTATATGGATGACTAGATGGTGGCCTGATTGTAACGCATCGGGTATTCTAGAATATGTATTTATGTATGTATGTACAGTTAGGGCCAGAAATATTTGGACAGTGACACAATTTTCGCGAGTTGGGCTCTGAATGCCACCACATTGGATTTGAAATGAAACCTCTACAACAGAATTCAAGTGCAGATTGTAACGTTTAATTTGAAGGGTTGAACAAAAATATCTGATAGAAAATGTAGGAATTGTACACATTTCTTTACAAACACTCCATATTTTAGGAGGTCAAAAGTAATTGGACAAATAAACATAACCCAAACAAAATATTTTTATTTTCAATATTTTGTTGCAAATCCTTTGGAGGCAATCACTGCCTTAAGTCTGGAACCCATGGACATCACCAAACGCTGGGTTTCCTCCTTCTTAATGCTTTGCCAGGCCTTTACAGCCGCAGCCTTCAGGTCTTGCTTGTTTGTGGGTCTTTCCGTCTTAAGTCTGGATTTGAGCAAGTGAAATGCATGCTCAGTTGGGTTTAGATCTGGAGATTGACTTGGCCATTGCAGAATGTTCCACTTTTTGGCACTCATGAACTCCTGGGTAGCTTTGGCTGTATGCTTGGGGTCATTGTCCATCTGTACTATGAAGCGCCGTCCAATCAACTTTGCAGCATTTGGCTGAATCTGGGCTGAAAGTATATCCCGGTACACTTCAGAATTCATCCGGCTACTCTTGTCTGCTCTTATGTCATCAATAAACACAAGTGACCCAGTGCCATTGAAAGCCATGCATGCCCATGCCATCACGTTGCCTCCACCATGTTTTACAGAGGATGTGGTGTGCCTTGGATCATGTGCCGTTCCCTTTCTTCTCCAAACTTTTTTCTTCCCATCATTCTGGTACAGGTTGATCTTTGTCTCATCTGTCCATAGAATACTTTTCCAGAACTGAGCTGGCTTCTTGAGGTGTTTTTCTGCAAATTTAACTCTGGCCTGTCTATTTTTGGTATTGATGAATGGTTTGCATCTACATGTGAACCCTTTGTATTTACTGTCATGGAGTCTTCTCTTTACTGTTGACTTAGAGACAGATACACCTACTTCACTGAGAGTGTTCTGGACTTCAGTTGATGTTGTGAACGGGTTCTTCTTCACCAAATTAAGTATGCGGCGATCATCCACCACTGTTGTCATCCGTGGACGCCCAGGCCTTTTTGAGTTCCCAAGCTCACCAGTCAATTCCTTTTTTCTCAGAATGTACCCAACTGTTGATTTTGCTACTCCAAGCATGTCTGCTATCTATCTGATGGATTTTTTCTTTTTTTTCAGCCTCAGGATGTTCTGCTTCACCTCAATTGAGAGTTCCTTTGACCGCATGTTGTCTGCTCACAGCAACAGCTTCCAAATGCAAAACCACACACCTGGAATCCACCCCTGACCTTTTAACTACTTCATTGATTACAGGTTAACGAGGGAGACGCCTTCAGAGTTAATTGCAGCCCTTAGAGTCCATTGTCCAATTACTTTTGGTCCCTTGAAAAAGAGGACGCTATGCATTACAGAGCTATGATTCCTAAACCCTTTCTCCGATTTGGATGTGGAAACTATCATATTGCAGCTGGGAGTGTGCACTTTCAGCCCATATTATATATATATAATTGTATTTCTGAACATGTTTTTGTAAACAGCTAAAATAACAAAACTTGTGTCACTGTCCAAATATTTCTGGCCCTAACTGTATATAGCAGCCACATAGAATATAGCACAGGCCACGTAGTATATAAGAGCCATGTAGTATATAGCAGACAAATACTACATGGCCTGTGCTATATACTATGTGGCTGCTATATACATATATATTGTAGAATACCTGATGCGTTAATACAGGCCACGCAATATATAACAGTGGCCACGCAGTATATAACACAGCCACGTATTATATAACACAGCCCACGCAGCATATAGCAGCCACGCAGTATATAACACAGGCGACATAGTATGTAACACAGGCCACACAGTATATAACACTGGCCACGTAATATATAGCATAGCCCACACAGTATATAGCAGCCACGTAGTATATAACACAGCCCACGCAGTATATAGCAGCCACGTAGTATATAACACTGCCTACGCAGTATGTAACAGCCACGTAGTATATAACACTAACCTACGCAGTATATAACAATGGCCACGTAATATATAGCACAACCCACGCAGTATATAACACTGCCTATGTAGTATATAGCAGCCACACGGTATCTAACACAGCCCACGTAGTATATAGCAGCCACGTAGTAGATAACACTGCCCACGCAGTATATAGCAGCCACGTAGTATATAACACAGCCCACGCAGTATATAACAGTGGCCACGTAATATATAGCACAGCCCACATAGTATATAACACTGCCTATGTAGCATATAGCAGCCACGCGGTATGTAACACAGCCCACGTAGTATACAGCAGTGTGGGCACCATATCTCTGTTAAAAAAAATAATTAAAATAAAAAATAGTTATATACTCACCCCTGGGATCCACCGAAGCTCCGGCGATAGGCGCGCGGCTGCCGCCATCTTCCGTTCCCAGGATGCATTGCGAAACTACCCAGATGACTTAGCGGTCTCGCGAGACCGCTAAGTCTTCTGGGTAATTTCGCAATGCATCGCCGGGAACGGAAGATGGCAGCAGCCGCGAGCGGCTCGGCGGAGTATGGAGGGTGAGAATAGCAGGTTTTTTGGTTTTTTTTAAATTATTTTTAACATTACATTTTTTACTATTGATGCCGCATAGGCAGCATCAATAGTAAAAAGTTGGGGACACACAGGCTTAATAGCAGCGGTAACGGAGTGAGTTACCCGCGGCATAACGTGGTCAATTACCGCCGGTATTAACCCTGTGTGAGCGCTGACTGGAGGGGAGTATGCGGGCGCCGTGCACTGACTGCGGGGAGTAAGGAGCAGCCATTTTCTTCCGGACTGTGGCCGTCGCTGATTGGTCGTGGCTGTTTTGCCACGACCAATCAGCGACTTGGATTTCCATGACAGACAGAGGCCGCGACCAATGAATATCCGTGACAGACAGAAAGACAGAAGGACAGAAAGACGGAAGTGACCCTTAGACATTTATATAGTAGATGTTAGTCAGCTTTCAGCATCATGAATGTATAAATGTCACCATTATTATTAACCCTGTGTGAGCGCTGACTGGAGGGGAGTATGCGGGCGCCGTGCACTGACTGCGGGGAGTAAGGAGCAGCCATTTTCTTCCGGACTGTGGCCGTCGCTGATTGGTCGTGGCTGTTTTGCCACGACCAATCAGCGACTTGGATTTCCATGACAGACAGAGGCCGCGACCAATGAATATCCGTGACAGACAGAAAGACAGAAGGACAGAAAGACGGAAGTGACCCTTAGACATTTATATAGTAGATGTTAGTCAGCTTTCAGCATCATGAATGTATAAATGTCACCATTATTATTAAGCACATTCGCTGTCGAAGGCGCCATCACATTTCTCTGACATGATGCGTTTTTATTTCTCTTCTCATGATATTTCTCCATCTTTCGATAACTCCGCTGTGCTGGTTCACATAGTTGTTTTTCCACACGTACCGATGGTGGAAAAAATAAAAAATAATAACATACCCTTTTGTAGTCTGTTTTAGGAAACAACATGAAGCAGCGCCAGCACCCGTCTGCAACGCTAATGGCACCCGTGAATAGACCGATGTTTCACTGCAGACTCTGAACTCCGCATTAGGTTTACATTTTGGGGATTTAGAGCCACTGACCTAAAGGGTTTATCAGAGTTTTAATTGAAAGGATCTAAAAAAAAAATGTGTTCAACAAAACATCTGAACTCCTGGTTTATGAATAGGGCTGAGCCACAATGCTGGACACCAAACTACATAAGAGTGGTATTCGAAGACCCCTGTAACAGGAATCTGTCAGCAGGTTTGGTTCTGTATTTGGTATTCTTTAGGCTGTGTGTATTCGTATTATTTGGTTGGTAATATAGTCTCTGAATATCCGTATTATTGGGACACCACATGTTTGCATTAGTTGTCTGGGATTTTTTGGAGGGTACATACTATTTGAGCACTATATGTTGCTGTTATTTGTACCCTGTATTTTGATACTATATTAGCCTTGTATAGTGGTTTTGTTCTGTATTATTTGGGCACTGTATTTAATCTGAGAGCAGCATGATGTAGGGACAGGGAGACTGATTCCAATGACGTATCGCTTTCTCAACAGCTTGCTGTAGTTTCAATACAATTAGTGTTTTATCAGCAGGAGACTCACTAGAGGACTAAGTGCCAGACAGTCCAGCTAATCTGTGTAACCCCGCCCCACCACTACAGATTGGCAGTGTGCACAGGAAGCAGCCAATCAGTGGTGTGGGCGGAGGTATAATACAGCATCGCTACATCTACAGCAGAGAAAACAGGGATTCTATCAAAACTGCACCAAGCAGCCCAGTAAGTGACACATCACTGGAATCAGGGTCTATGCCTTGACATCATGCTGTACTCAGATTGTACCTGCTGACATATTCTCTTTAAACTACATCATTTTCAAGGTAGAAAGATCTATCCAGAATAAATTTAATATTCTATCTTAAGGTAGAATTTTATAAACAAAATATAAAAGTACGGTATACATGCATAAATTTCGAAGGCAAATCCTTTACTTACAGTAAGGCTTCTTTCACACTAGCGTCGGGATCCCCCCGTCGGGGAGAGATTCCGACGCTAGCGTTTAACGCTTTGCACAATGGGTGCAGCGGATGCATTTTTCCGGCGCATCCGCTGCCCCATTGTAAGGTGCGGGGAGGTGGGGGCGGAGTTCCGGCCGCGCATGCGCGGTCGGAAAAAGCGGTCCGTCGGGAGAAAAAACGTTACATGTAGGGTTTTTTTTTTCCCGACGGTCCGCCAAAGCACGATGCATTCGTCGCAAGACGGATGCGAAGTGTGCAAATCCGTCGCAAATGCGTCGCCAATAGAAGTCTATGGGGAAAAAACGCATCCTGCAAGCACTTTTGCAGGATGCGTTTTTTCTGCAAAACGACGCATTGTGACGGATTTACAAAAAACGCTAGTGTGAAAGTACCCTAAGTTCAATAATTACATTAGTCAAACAATATACTTGGCCACAAAGACGATAAATCATCTTGTCCCATTATCAGTTGTAGCATTTCTCATGCTTCCTGTTTGCCTTCTATAGGGTTTCTTTCCAGAAATTTGGCGGAAAAAAAATGGATTGTGTCTTTACGTGTCTTTAATGTTCGGCAGAGCAGGATTAATACAGGGGAAAAAAATACAATATAATATTAGGGCTTACACTAGCTTACATTTTAGCGAAAAGCAGAGAACAATATGGAACGGAGCTTTGAAATGTATCCTGAACAAAATAATCTTGTTGCTTAATTTCATGGAGTTTAGCGGCCTTGTCTTCTCCCCACCAGCCAGAACGTTAATCTAAGCTGTAACCTGATTTAATTTTCCAGTTCATGGGATGGGAATCTGCTTCACATGGTAAATCAGCCAACGCTGTGTTGCTCTTTTAATCACAGGAAATTTTTCTCATGTCAAAAGTGAAACCAACAAATAGAAAGTGTGCAAATCGTAGAGAAAGAATAACGAAGTGTATAGAGAACATATAGGTAATCGTCAGAATCGTCATCCATAATTGTGGACACCACTTTTTACAAAATTAATAATACCTAGCAGAAATTTACTCTACTTTATTCTTTTTTTTTTTTCTTTAACCTCTTAAAGGACAGAGCTTTACTTTCAAAATCTGACCAGTGTCACTATATGAAGTCATAACTCTGAAATGCTTCACTGTATCCTAGTTATTCCAAGTTTTGACATATTGTATTTCGTTTTAATGGTGTATTTTAATTGACGTGATTTGCGCTTAGTCATGAAAATTTTGACAATAAAAATTAGAACATTTCGCAATGTTTAAACTTTAAATTTGTATGTCCTCAAATCAGATAGTTACACTACACGACATAGTTGATAAATAACATTTCCCACCTGTCTACTTTACGTTAGCGTCATTTTTTAAACATTTTTTTGTTAGGAAGTTAAAAAGGTCAAAAGTCTGAATCTGCAATATTCAATTTTTCAAACTAAATTTACAAAACCAATATTTTTTTAGGGACCAAATCATATTTGAAGAAACTTTGAAGGCTATATGACAAAAAAAAATGCCCGTTTTTAAAAATGCACCCCTCAAGGAGCTCAAAACTACATTCAAGAAGTATATTAACCCTTTAGCTGCATCACAAGAAATAAGGAAAAAATGAAAATATTACCTTTTCCCACAAAAGTGTTGCTATAGACCCAAAGTATTTTTTCTTACACAATTTCTCGCGAACGTGGCAATACCCCATATGTGAATGTACAGTATTATTTGGCCATACGGTGAGACTTGGGAGAGAAGGAGAGCTTTATGCCTCTTGGAAAACACATTTTCGTAGTATAGTTTGCAGATTCCATATACAGAGCCCCTAAGTGCCAGAAGAGCAGAAACCTCACTCAGTTGACCCCAATTTGGAAATTACCCCCGCCCCCCTCTCGGAATTCATTTACAGGTGTAGTGATGATTTTGACTCCATAGGTATTTTACAGAAACAAGCAGCAGTGGATGCTGCCAAGTGAGAACGAAATCTGCCATTGCATTTACCATACATTGTAGTGACCAGTACATTGTAGTGCCCAGAACATTGTAGTGCCCAGTACATTGTAGTGACCAGTACATTGTAGTGCCCAGAACATTGTAGTGCCCAGTACATTGTAGTGACCAGTACATTGTAGTGCCCAGCTCGTGCTTCTAGAAACACGCACCCCTTAAATTAAGCAGGCTCTCATCACTACAGTAATGTGGACACTAACTGCGGTTTAGGCACACTGTGGGGCTCAGGAGGAGGGATCGTTTGGATTTAGGAGCGCAGTTTTCACTGAATTCCTTTTGGTGGGAGCCATGTCACTTTTCCAGAGCCTTTGTGCTACGACTAATCTGGAAACACTATGTTTCTGTTAACAGATGACGAAACTGAGCGGGGATTTTTCTTTTTGTGGGTTGAGTAGAAGATTTTATTGGTGGCGTTTTAGATCAGTTTACATTTATCATGTGCTCTACGCTGAGCACTTACATCAGGGTTTCCATCTAAATCTATAAACATACAAGATTCGGAGGGATATCTTCTCTAACGAGGCAGGAGAGATACTCAGGACTCTGTGTGGCTTCTGTTCAGAGGTATCTGGATTCTAAAAGGTGGCCGACCACGTTTTTATGCACACCTAAAAAGATGGGCATGGCCAGATCACCACTACGTCTATGCATTGACCATGAAAGGTAAAAGGATGGTTTACCTATTAAAAAGAGCAATCAGCAGTCTTCACTCTCGGATTTGGTCTTGTGCCAGCATGAGAAAAACAGCACTGTTTTCAGCATAGGATTGGAAATAAAGCAGTCTGGAACACAACAAATACCTTATGATTGTTCTTTAAAGTGTTAGTATGCTCGATCTTCAAGAGCACACTGCTCCTGCTGCCTGCTTGGCAAGGGGTGGTGCGCTCCTGATGACTGGATGATTGACAGCTCGGACCAGTATCACAGTTGCACGGCTAGGCTAAGCAGTGCACTCTCCTATGGTGCACGCAGAAGCGCTTTACCTCTGCAACATTGGAGCCGGCCAGCTAAGAGCAGCAGTCCAGCGAGCTTACACCCATCAGTAAAAGACAGCAGCAGACGGTGGTAGCCCAGAAAGTGAGCAGTAAACAATATCATTTAAAGTCTAGACGAGAGGATTCTTAATTAGAGGTCAATTAGTTTTACAGGCACTTGAAATTCTTTCTCATTTAAAACCAGGAGACAACCATATTGCAACTGATTTATGGATTTTTTTTATTGTATGGAAAACTCCTTTAAGACAGCAAGATCTGATTTCCTCCATGACAAGAGGACTTTTTCCTTGTATACAATTAATGACCCTACAATCCGCTCTGGCAAGCAATTTCCAATTATCACAAGCATTGTGTTCACTTTCTGTTCTTGCTCTCATCTCTGAAAACTGCTGCATGATAAATTCACAAAATCAGTGATTTTGCTTTGAGAACGTATCAGGTGATCTCAGGGCACCACCACTGCGTGAGAACTTTCTCACACAGTGGTGGTGTCATGAGATCACCAAAGCTCATCAGCTGATGAACTCGTGTGACCTCTCTCACGGCGGCTTAGCACTATACACTGCAAGAGCGATGACGCTCCTGTCAGTCTGTAGCCAGCAGACGGTTAGAGCTGTCTGTTCTACAACTGAGATCACCATGGGACACTCTGAATATTTGGACAACGGCGGACTGGAGAATATATAGTGGTTTTTTACTTTTGATTGTTTACATGGGATATGGGTATCGGGTGTTAAGGTGAGTATATGTTTTATTTAAAAAATTTTATAGGAGACAAAATTTAAGTTTAAGCACAGACAACGGCTGATGAGAGACAACTTCTCCCATCAGCGGCACCTGCCATCACTGTTATGAGAGACAGCAGGTGTGTACTGATGGAAGAAGTAGTCTCATTAGCCAACGCCGGTGACATGCAGTAAACTTTTTACAGCAGGTCATAGTCAGAACTGCGGGGTCACGCATTTGACAGTGTGACCCCGCAACGCTCTGATCGACAGTATTCATCTTACTGGCGGTAATGTTAATGCTGATCTGAATCGTCGCACCGGTGTTTCCCGTGCTGTCACACAGATGTAGAGTGGGAAACACTACAGGAAATCCATAAAAACTAAAGCCAAAAACTCAGCAAATCTGCAAACATTTTTATACCTGCGTTTTTGCTGCGGATTTGACTGACTCAATTGAAGTCAATGGGTAAAAAATGGTAAACATCCGCACAAAGAATTGACATGCTGCAGAAAAAAACAAATACTCAAAGCAAATTAATCATGTGCACAACACTTCAGGATCCTCATTGGTTTAGCTGTCATAAGGATTCCCTGGCGTTTTTGACACAATTCTGCACCAAAAACGCACCGTGTGCACACAGCCTAAGTGTACCCCAAAATTTTAATTGTACTTACAGACAGCTTGTCGAAGGCGATTATTGTTTTCAGACACTAAAGCTATATGATCTGTCTGCTAATATTCAAATTTCACTATACATTTTGGGATATAGGTCAACAACAAAAGGGTATTTAAAATCCAAGAAAATAGACTTCAATTTTTTGTTCATCTGATAAAAAAATATTTTCCAAGTCAACCAAATTAATCCATGCAATGCAATTTTTCACTTCACACAAGGTATTTTTGGCCGCCCCATCACAAAGGGTCCCACTATCTAGACATGATATCTTCGGGTATATCCTGAAGTTAGTAGAAGAGCTGCTTCTGATTGATAAGAGGGCGGATCGTTACATAAAAGAGCAATGTAAATTTTATTTACTGGGAAGAAAATACATTATTTACTGCCATTGATTCTTCTCTAATGTCGAAGAAAAAGAAATGCTGAAACCAATGCAATAATATACATAACAATCATCAATATTCTGCTTCATGTGTGAAACTGATTTATGGAGATCATTGCTTATATTATATATGACCATTCCACTAGTTGTATTTAAAACTAAAAACAAAGAAATCTTAAGGCACCGTACCTCCTTTTTTGTAGGGACAGTCACTCCTTTTGATCTTTAAAAGTATTTTTTTAGCTGATCAACTAATTGTGTAATAGAAATTCACTTTTACATTATTTTCATGATTTGATGCAATTTGAGCCTCAACCAGAGGCTGCACTACATAATTTACAGCAGAATGAAAATACTCTGCTTAGATTCCCCTAAAAACCGCTATCAGCGGGTTTTTGCTATGTAATCTGATACAAAAATAATGTAGAGGTGGAAAGCTCAATTCCAGTGATGTGTTGCTTTCTCAGCAGCTGGCTGTAGTGTCCATGCAATCAGTGTTTTATCAGCATGAGATTATCACTGCAGGACTAGGTGTCTTGTGCCTCCTAGTCCTCTTGCTGTGTAACCCCGCCTACATCACTGATTGGCAGCTTACTGACAATATACACAGAAAGCAGCCAATCACTGGTGTGGGTGGGGTTACACAGAGCTCAGAATTCATAGCACTGCTAGATCTATAGCAGAGAACACAGTGATTTTATCAAAACTGCATCATATAGTCAAGTGATACATCACTGGAATCACGGTCTCAGCCACTACACCATGCTCTTTTCAGATTACAAACCAAAACTTGCCAAAAGTTTCCCTTTAAAGAGAATTTGTCTCTTGATTCATGCCGTCCAAACCAAGGACAGTATGAATTAGAGCCTGACTCGATTGCAGCTAGGTTTGTTATTTCCCTGGCCGGCTTCTTCCAGCACCATTCTAGCTGATTGAGTTCTCTCATGTGTGTACATAGGGAGAGACCAGTCAATCACCTGTCGTGATGCAACATATATATATATATGCACACATAAACAGTTGTGTTAAAGTGTTTGTCCCCCTCCTCCATTTCCAATTCTTTTACATGTTGGTCACACTTAGATGCTTCAGATCACCAAACAAATATAAATATTAGACAAAGATAACAAACACAAAATTAAATTTTTAAATGAAGGTCCTTATTACGAGGAGAAAAAGAAATCCAAACCTACAGGGCCCTGTGTCAAAAAGGGATTACCCCATAAACCTAAAAACTGGTTGGGCCATCTTTAGAAGAAACAACTGCAATCAAGAGTTTGTGATAACTGGCAATGAGTCTTGAAGGAATTTTGGCCACTCATCTTGGTAGGATTGTTGCAATTCAGCCACATTGGAGGGTTTCTGAGCATGAACCACCTTTTTAGGCCGGGGGCACACTTGTGAGTGTGATGCGAGAAACCGCATGAGTCTCTCGCATCAATAACCGGCACTGCCACCGGCACTCGGGGCTGGAGGATTCAGCTGCATAGAAATAAATGCAGCCGCATGCTCCGGTGCAGTGCTGGCGGCAGTGCCGGATATTGATGCAAAAGACTTGCATGATTTTCTTGCATCACATTCGCAATTGTGACCCCGGCCTTAAGGTCACACCACAGCATCTCAATCTGATTAAGATCAGGGCTAGGCCACTCCAAAGTCTTAATTTTGCTTTTCTTAAGCAACTCAAAAGGTGGACTTGCTGGTGTGTTTTGGATCATTGAACTGCTGCATAACTCAAGTGTGCTTCAGCTTGAAATTATGAACAAAATGCAGGACATTCTCCTTCAGCAGAATTCATAGTTCCATTTAGCATAGCAAGTCTTCCAGGTCCTGATGCAGCAAAACAGCCCCAGACCATCACACTACCACCACCATATTTTACTGTTGATGTGATGTTCCTTTTGTAAAATGCTGTTACTTCTAAGCCAGATGTAATGGGACATGCACCTTGCAAAAAGTCAAACTTTTGTCTTGACAGCCCACAGAGTATTCTCCCAAAAGTCTTGGGGATCATCAAGATGTTTTCTGGCAAAATCTTTACGTTCAAAATACTAAGTAGTGGTTTTCGTCTTGGAACTCTGCCATGCAGGTCATGTTTGCCTAGTCTCTGTCTTGTGGTGAAGTCATGAACACTGACCTTAATTGAGGCAAGTGAGGCCTGAAGTTCTTTGGATGTTGTTGTGGGGTCTTTTGTGACCTCTTGGATGAGTTGTTGCTGCACTCTTGGGATAATGTTGGTCAGCCGTCCACTTCTGGGAAGGTTCACCACTGTTCCATGTGTTCCTGTTTGTGGATAATGGATCTCACTGTGGTTCGCTGGAGCCCCAAAGCTTTAGAAATAGATTTATAACCTTTTCCAGGCTGACAGATTACTCAATTACTTTGTTTCTGATTTGTTCCAGAATTTCTTTGATTTGCGACATGATGTCTAGCTTTTGAGGATCTTTTGGTCTATCTCACTTTATCAGGCAGGTCCTATTTAAGTGATTTCTTGATTGAGAACAGGCGTTGAAGTAATCAGGCCTTGGTGTGGGTACGGAATTTGAACTCCGCTTCCCAAAGATGTGATAAACCACAGTTAACTTATGTTTTGAGAGAGTAGGCAAACACTGTTTCACACATGCACCTGTAGGTTTGGATTTCTTTTTCCCCTAATAATAAAGACCTTCCTTTAAAAACTGCATCTTGTTTATTTGTGTAATCTTTGCCTAACATTTAAATTGGTTCGCTGATCTGAAATATTTCCATGGAGCAGTCTTCGGCACTGCATGTGACTAAACGTTCATAAGTTTAATTAGAATTTATTGTCGGCAGCACATCCTTGTGCTGCTGACAAGCAATGATTTTACTGTCCGCATAAAACAAAACCATTATTACTCAAGATAAAACCTTTGTTTAATCTCCTTAAATGCCAAAGCGGCCCCAATAAAATAAAAAAAATACATATACCCATCTCCTGGATGGGTACTCTTCCAGCAACACTAGTGCAGAGTCTCTTGATATTATTGTCACGTGTGCGCTGCAGCCTACACGCCGCTGCTGATCGGCTGTAGCCTTGACAATTACATGTGACATACGGCTGTAGACAAGCATCAGTTGCTGAATGTCTGCAGCGTTCACGTGACATATCATCACAAGCCAACCTGGAGACACAGCACAAAGTTTGCTGAAACTGGAAGATCACTGGTCTGGTAGGTGAGAAGGTCCTCCTTTTTTGGTGCCACTTAAGGTGGCACCCCCTTCAAGGTGTTTCATTGAGCCACAATGGTGAACTAGTCTAAGGCCGCTGTTATTACAGATCTTTGTAGGATTTGGAGTAAAAGAAAGCGGCAGATAAAAGAACAGATTAGATTTTTTATGTAAAAAAAACTTCACCGGTATAGTCTTCTAGAAGTTCAGCTGCTAAGTTCTTCTACCATGGAAAGACATGCCATAAGAGAAGTAGACTGGTGGCCAATGAAGGAGAAAGATGCTGAACCCCATTCCTTTTGATAACTGCAATAAATTAATTTACTGAAGAACATCTTTCTTTCATTTTGTTCTCCTTTCAAATACCAAGCATATTCCTCATTTCGTCGGTGTTAAAAATACATCTCGTTAATGAGATTTTTGGGTACAACTCGCGAAACTTGCTCATTTACATTTTTGACTCCCAGAAAAAGTTAACATCCAACTCTATGTGTAACTACGGCATCCACAGTTCATTTGATGTACAAAAAATTAATTGGTTCTCTTTCTGCGTTGAGGAAATAGAAGAACAGAACAAAGCAGCGATATAACCACCTCGCCTTCTTGTTGCATAATATTTCATACACACAGAGCTGCTCAGGTTTGGAATATTAAATGGAGCCTAATGATCTGTGAAACATTTAAGAAAACGGGAAAAAAAAATCAACTGATTATTTAGATTTCTATTTTTTTTTTGTTATAGAATCACAAAACGAGGAAATAAATGTCATTAAAATAGAAAATAAAGATATATTTTAAATATAAGATAACAACAGGGCAATGCAGAAAATGATACTGACAAAAGTAAATGATGATTTAGGAGTCATCGTATAACATTTTCTTCGAGCTCGGGAAGTGTATGTAGGCATTTATAAAGGTAATCATTCGAATAAAACATCACTTTTAATAAATCTCCCTTTAAGTAGAGATGAGCAATTTGATGTGCATTGACTTGGTCCAGGGTTTATTACGGTCCTCCTTGTCAGCCGTTTATTACTTCTACTTCCAACTTCCTCGGCCCAGCATTATGAGTGCCACTAGGCCCAGTGACGTTGAACACTCCCCTTTCCTTATATAAAGAGATGAGCAAATTAATTTACGTTGCCCTAGTCAGGATCCAGTTCCAAATTTTGTCAGCCACACATTATAGATGCATTTGGCACTTACTAGGTCCAGTGACGTCTACCACTCAGCTTTCTTTATACTGTAAGGTGGAAGCTGAACAGGTCCGGGACGGGAGGTATGTGTCACCGAAATGGCAACCCTCAGTGATGTAGGACCCGGAGAAGCAAGCTCCAGCATATATAGTGCCGAGAGATGTTGTTTAATGAGCCCGGATTTTTGGGTCCGGGTTTTTGGAACGGCCAAAGAGCTGGGTGGGACTGGCTGTTCCCTTACCTCCAGCTCCAGGATTTGGAACGGGCTATAAAAGGCAGCTCACCTGCCTCACTTATTGCTGGGAGTTTGAAGATGGAAAGGTCATCTCTGCGAGAGCGAGAGGCTAACTAAGTCTGTGTTCACATATTTGGACCATTTTGTTTATTTTGTTCCTTTGTGGAGAGTCGAAGCTATTTTCTGTTTATGTGGGAACATTTATGGAGTGAAATAAATATATTTAGTTAACATGAAGAGTCTTTGTGCCTACTTGAAACCTTTGCCAAACAGTAGAATCGCCACAATACATAGAGATGAGCAATTTGATTTGTTTTGCCCTGGCCCATTGACCATTCCGTTCGTCCAAGATAGTTGGTCCTCACTTCGGCCACATGATGCCGGACCAAGGAAGTTGCCTGGGCATAGAAGTGAAGATCAACTATCATGGAGGACCAGAATGGACTTTGGACCAGGTCAGCACACACTGAATTGATCACCTTTATTGTATAAGGAGAGCTAATGGATAAGCAAGGGCATCCAATCAGATACTAGATCTAATTTTTGCCATTGGAAAAACTGTAAAAACCACCTAATCATTTCTTATGGAAATGTCTCCACTTTTAGCTTCCTTTTGATAAATATGTTCCAATGGGTTTCCTGACAACTTGAGTTGACATCCATCTCCGTATCCATAAGCAGGTATCCTGCATTATTCATTCAGGACAATTTATAGAAAATTTTACAGAAAGGAAGAAAATGGTCTGAGTGTTCAGATGTTATACCTGTTTCTCTACTGTGTATAATGTCAGTTTGTTAAAACTGTTCTACGTAAATCTACAATAGTGCTTTAAAGTTTGTAAACCAATCAGAATTTTGCATTTTTCTGCATATATTTGACCTAAAACTACTTCAAATTTTAACACAAGTTCTAAAAGTCAATAAGGAGAACCACATATATCAAAAAAGTTAAAAACAACAGATGTCATTTTGGGGGGAGGGAAATAACCAAATATCCTGTTTGAGTTCCAAAAGTATTTGAGCCTTTGCTATCAGTATCTAAACCTCTTTGTGCAGAAATAATTGCATCTAAACATTTCTGGTAATTGTTGATTGATCCTGCACATCGGCTTATAGAAATTTTAGCCTGTTCCTCCCTACAAAACAGCTTCAACTTTGTTATGTTGGTGGGTTTTCTCCCATGAACTGGTCACTCCAGGACATTCCACGACATTTATATAGGATGAAAAAAAAAGGGTCAGTATACCTTACTGTATCCACTTGAAAGTGAATGTTTGCGTTAAGACTTTCGACCCAAAACCATCCTCTCTCCGACTCGGTAGAATACTCTCTTTGTAGGAGAGGAATAACCATTAATCAAAACTATGGACTGTTTTATGGTGTAATCTATGATTTATGTAAGTATTGCAACCAGCCGTCTGAATTTTACCCACAGGTTTAGCAAATTCTGCTGTAATGTTATTTGTGATTTATTAGATCGTGGTCTTAGCTTGCAATACCTCGAGGAACCAGCGCCGCCATCCCCCCCAAAAAAAAAGGACAATGTATTTTGCTGGATGATTGAATACACGACTCAGGAGCCCCCCAAGCTGCACCTAACACACATTTCCAATTACAGCTCTATTGTCCCGGAGAAATAAGTTTATCATTGCATCACGTTTTATTTCCCAACATGATGTGTGCGAAGAAAAACGGAATCATCACTGAAGGATGTGACTCAGCATGGCAGAGGGGACCGCAGTAACTCTGTACAAGCTAGATACTATTTTTCCAGGACTCGGATCTGGCCGTAAACATTTAAGTATTTCATGAAAACTCTGTAAAGCAAAGCCCCGCTCTTTGGAGAAATATGCGCTGTCTATCTTCCGATCCTAGCTGCCTTAAAAACATCCATTTCCCAATTTCGTAAAGTCCGTGCTCTCTGTGGGAATCTGGATTAAAGGGTGCAGGAAACGTATACATGGAAAACAGATTCTTTCACCTACAGGTCACTGGTTCAGTTCCGGACTGGATGAGAAGTGACTGAAAGTTATTAGCATCAAACGAGCTTGAAGAATCCCACGAATATTGGGCTCAGGACAGTTAAATGGACAGGTGCTGGGTGTCACAGCCACTGCTGCTTTAAAACTGAGCTGGATTTATTCTAGAGGCTTAAAAAGGAATAAGAAGTATTTTCAGTAAAGTAGAACTACATAATAAACGGTGCAATAAATTACTGGCTGCAAAGTATCCTTTTTTTTTTCCAACAAGTTCCTATTAGGAGAGGTAGCGAGAATAAATATTTCACATGGAAATACAATAGTATACAGGTGCGTCTACCGCAGCGGCAGCAATTCATCAATACAACTGGTTATGTGAGGGAAGAGGAAGAAAATCCATAAGAACGATGAAGGATTATTCATAGATGTGACGTATACTACCATCCATCCAATGGACCGCGGAGGGACGGCAGGCGGGGCACACGTCGGTCCTGCAGCAATCTTCAGGTTGCAGAACTGGTCGAACCCTAACGAGTCGGACGACTGGCTGTCACAAACCGAAGATAGAGCTAAGATTTTGCTGTCGGTTTATGGTTTTCTCGTAGGTGAAAAAAAAAAGGAGATCGATTTTCATCAGTGTTTTAGAACAGATTTTCATCCGTGTTGGGTTAATATTTGCTGATACATTAGAAAACTTGGCACCTGAAGTAAAAGAAAATATGTAATCCAACAACAAAGGTTCACAAATGTTTCGGCTTGCAGTAAACTAGGAAGAAAAGAATGTGGCGTCTGTTAAGGTACCTTCACACTGAGCGACTTTAGAACGATAACGATAGCGATCCGTGACGTTGCAGCGTCCTGGATAGCGATATCGTTGTGTTTGACACGCAGCAGCGATCAGGATCCTGCTGTGACATCGCTGGTCAGAGCTAGAAGGCCAGCACCTTATTTTGTCGCTGGATCACCCGCTGACATCGCTGAATCGGCGTGCGTGACGCCGATTCAGCGATGTCTTCACTTGTAACCAGGGTAAACATGTCCTTTTGGTGTATATTGTGTATGATCTGCTGTCAACACTGTATTTAGCTAAACCACCAGCTTTCTACGTTGTTTGTGCTATCCATGATACTATTAATGGAGATCTAGTTGGGGTGCTGTGCATGGCTCTGTGTCTGCGGTCTTATATTGCATGTGTATCTCACTGAGGACAGTATATATATGTTTTATCTTCTGAATATGCTATGTTTGGTAATCTTTTTTCTTGTATTTATTTAATAAAAACTTTTTTGGTTTTATGTACCTTTGACATTTGCTTCCTGGATTCTCTTCATTGGTTTGGTTTGTATTTATGGGAAGAGTCAATTTAATAGGCCAGGTTTATATATGACTGGTGATATATTTTCAAGTGGACAGTAGGCCCACTGAGGAAGGTCTGCTGTAGGCCGAAACGTTTGTGAACCTTAAAGGTACCGTCACACTAGACGATATCGCTAGCGATCCGTGACGTTGCAGCGTCCTGGCTAGCGATATCGTCCAGTGTGACAGGCAGCAGCGATCAGGATCCTGCTGTGATATCGCTGGTCGGGGAAGAAAGTCCAGAACTTTGTTTCGTCGCTGGATCTCCTGCTGACATCGCTGAATCGGCGTGTGTGACGCCGATTCAGCGATGTCTTCGCTGGTAACCAGGGTAAACATCGGGTTACTAAGCGCACGGCCGCGCTTAGTAACCCGATGTTTACCCTGGTTACCATCGTTAAAGTAAAAAAAACAACCACTACATACTTACCTACCGCTGTCTGTGCCCGGCGCTCAGCTTCTCTGCACTCCTCCTGCACTGGTTGTGAGCACAGCGGCCGGAAAGCAGAGCGGTGACGTCACCGCTCTGCTTTCCGGCTGCCCGGCGCTCACAGGCAGAGCAGAGAAGCAGAGCGCCGAGGACAGACAGCGGTAGGTAAGTATGTAGTGGTTGTTTTTTTTACTTTAACGATGGTAACCAGGGTAAACATCGGGTTACTAAGCGCGGCCCTGCACTTAGTAACCCGATGTTTACCCTGGTTACCCGGGGACTTCGGGATCGTTGGTCGCTGGAGAGCTGTCTGTGTGACAGCTCTCCAGCGACCAAACAGCGACGCTGCAGCGATCCGGATCGTTGTCGGTATCGCTGCAGCGTCGCTTAGTGTGACGGTTCCTTAATTGTTGAATTGCATATTAAATAATTTACTTAATCTCATCTACTCTGAGTGCCAAGTTATTTTACATATCATTGCTAGGATACAAGTAAGATGTCATCAGTGTTCTGTAAGAGATCTCTACAGGGACATAGACCTGTATTGGAAAATTTGATCAAAAATAGACATTTTGGGGCTTTGTGTTTTTTTTTTCTTTCGGTCAGTCAGCGAGAAGAACATAGACATGTGTCACATAACTTAAAGGGAGTCTATCAGCACAGAATGACTGTTCAAACCAAGCATAGGTGCTTGGTGCACCCTTGATGTGGCCAAACATCTAAGGGCAGGTACACACAGTCAGTAAACAGTGTGGGTTTCATGCTGCGTACATCCACAGTGTCCAGATGTTACAGCATAGTGGATGGAATTTCAAGAAATCCCATGTCCACTATGCGTCCAGAGACGCCCGAGGCTTACCTGCGGAGACGGACATGTGGCGCGTCTCTCCAGACCACGGCATGTCTATTTATCTTGCGGAGATGCGAGGTCCCGCAAGATAAATTTCACCCATACAATGTATTGGACGCGACAAATCTGCACGGTTCAGGGAACACATGCGGATTCACTTGGAATCAATAGCCGGCAGCGCTTTGGACGCAGTGGACGTGTGCTGCGTCCAAAGCGCTGCCAATTCCTGATCGTGTGCCGATACACTAAGTGATACCTTCCCACCTACAACTTTTCTCTCTGTTTCCACGCCGCCCCCCTCTTCTTTGATTGACAGCTCTGGCTTTATAGAGCCTGAAAAGGGTGGAGATAGATGGAAGTAGGTGGGAAGGGACACATAAAAGCTTGGGCACGCCATGGTGTACAGACTGTGCTTGGTTTGAACAGTCATTATTTGCTGATAGTGTCCTTTTAAAGTCAAACTCCTGGCGGTGACCACATCTGAAGGATGTTTACCTGCAGTTTCCTGGGGTGCTGCTCTATTCCACATTGTCAAAAACATCAGGTGAATGCATCATTAATAAAAAGACAAAAGGTTTATTCCCAGTGGTGTACCGCTAATAATGGCAAACCACGCAGCTGATATGGGACTAGTAAGTTGGAGGTGCCCGGCAATCAATGACCAATCCCACCCTTCTGCCTGGGGTATCAATTTCAACAGGATCTGGGTCCTCAGGATGCTGATGCCATACATACAGTAGTAGAAAAGGAAGCCGTCGGCTCCGTTAGACCATGCGCCTGTGCGTCTGAGTCTCCGCGCAGCAGGTCAGATAACAGTATTAGATCGTGCCTGCTGCATGACGCCTCAGTTCGCACACAGCACAGAGTGCAACAAGTGACTGGGGCTACGGGAGCCATGTTTTTTTTTGTATTGTTGTGTACACAATGCTATGTGGTGGGGGCTGTGGAGGTCTTCATAATGTATAGGGGATTGTGGGAGGTCATTAAGTTGTGACAGAGGCTATGATCTATCAAACAGTGGGAGGACTATGGATGCATAATAGTGAACGAGGGGGACTGTGGGCGGTCTACATGTTGTTGGGGAGGGATATGTGGGGGTCTTATAATGTTTATGGGAACATCATACGGTGGGGGTCGCTGGGTGCATCACATTGTGAAGGCCTTAATTTGTGGGGGGGAACATCATATAGTGTAGGGGCATTGTCTTGCAGTTGCACCATATTGTCTCTGAAAAAACAAATGCTCATAAGTTTTGTCGACGGAAGATATGTTTCTTGAGAAGACGCTTCAGTCTGGTGTTTTGTAAAATGGAAAAAACAATTTTAGCGTTTTTTTCTTTTTTTAGCGCTTTTTTAAAGTTTTTGACCATTGTAGGGTTTTTTCCACCATTTTTACAGTGTTTTGGGGCCTTCTGCACTAGAATTTGAAGGATTTTTTTTTTTTAAACTCCAAATCAACAATGAAGAAACATTTAGTGGTTTTTCAAAGGAAAAAAGCTGATCAAAAACACTTCTAAAAATGCCCAGGTGCCTTTCGAGGCTTTCCATTGACTTTTATTATAAAGTACAGAGCGTCTTCGGATTGGAAACCTCTTTACTTGTAAGCTCACTCCTTTTGGCCGCTTAGTGTTTTTGGAAACCTGAAGCATTTAAAAAAAACAACGCTCAAAAACTTAAAAATAACTAAAGCATGACGTTCTCATATAGAAGTTAATATGTTAATTCCATTGTGCGTTTTGTTAGATTTTTTAGGCAGTTTTCAGTGCTCCAAACCTGCCTCAAAAAAGAAATATTGTGTGAACATATACTAAGGAGACCACATATACCAGCGGATTGTAAATCACCATAGAATCAATCACTTCTTGTTCTATCACGGAACCGTCGGTGCGATCTGTAACGTCAGAGTTCCGCAGCTTAGGAGCACATTTCCTGCTGACGCTTGTGCTAACTAGTGTCGTTGTAGGAGGTGTTTCTTACTGATGCGAGTATTCGAGAGCGATCATATCTCTCAGCAGAGAAAGAACCTGGTATAAATAGGACCTTATAGTAGAAACAGCTGCAGTGAGGTCTTTAAGCCTCTATTTAACTCTCCCATGTCCAGAAGATTTACACCCAACGCCTATGATTATTACCAGTGGCGTTTGTCATTGGTGGCCAGATGCACTGCAAATCCCAGAATACTCCACCTTCTCTAACGTCCTGACCATTCACAAGGGATCAAATTTTGAATTTTTATTCTGTTAAATCAGAGAGTTATGTGACACAAAATAGTTAATAAATAACATTTCCCACATGTCTACTTTACATCAGTATAATTTTGGAAACAACATTTTTTTTTGCTAGGAAGTTATAAGGGTTAAAATTTGACCAGCAATTTCTCATTTTTACAACAAAAGTTACAAAACCACTTTTTTTAGGGGCCACCTCACATTTGAAGTCAGTTTGAGGGGTCTATATGGCTGAAAATACCCAAAAGTGACACCATTCTAAAAACTGCACCCCTCAAGGTGCTCAAAACCACATTCAAGAAGTTTATTAACCCTTCAGGTGCTTCACAGTAGCAGAAACAACATGGAAGGAAAAAATTTACATTTAACTTTTTAGTCACAAAAATGAACTTTTAGCAACAATTTTTTTATTTTCCCAAGGGTAAAAGGATAAACTAGTTCCCGAAAGTTGTTGTACAATTTGTACTGAGTACGCCGATACCCCATATGTGGGGGAAAATTACTGTTTGGGCGCACGACAGGGCTCGGAAGGGAAGGAGCACCATTTTACTTTTTGAATGAAAAATTGGCTCCAATCTTTAGCGGACACCATGTCGCTCCCCCACAAGTGACCCCATTTTGGAAACTAGACCCCCCAAGGAGCTTATCTAGATGCATAGTGAGCACTTTCAACCCCAAAGTGCTTCACAAATTGATCCGTAAAAATTAAAAAGTCCTTTTTTTAAAAAAAAAAAATTCCTTTAGCCTCAATTTTTTCATTTTCTCATGGGCTACAGGATAAAATGGATCTTAAAATGTGTTGGGAAATTTCTCCTAAGTACACCAACACCTCACATGTGGGGGTAAACCACTGTTTGGGTACATGGCAAGGCTCGGAAGGGAAGGAGCGCCATTTGACTTTTTGAATGAAAAATTAGCCCAAATCGCTAGCGGTCACCATGTCGCATTTGGAGAGCTCCTGCGTGTCTAAACATTTGAACTCCCCCACAAGTGACACCATTTTGGAAACTAGACCCCCCCAAGGAACTCATCTAAATGTGTGATGAGCACTTTGAACCCCCAAGTGCTTCACAGAAGTATATAACGCAGAGCCATGAAAATAAAAAATCATTTTTCTTTCCTCAAAAATTATTTTTTAGCCTACAGTTTTTTATTTTCACAAGGGTAACAGGAGAAATTGGACCCCAAAAGTTGTTGTCCAGTTTGTCCTGAGTACGCTCATACCCCCATATGTGGGGGTAAACCACTATTTGGGCGCATGGCAGAGCTCGGAAGGGAAGGAGTGATGTTTTGGAATGCAGACTTTGATGGAATGGTCTGCGGGCGTCATGTTACGTTTGCAGAGCCCCTGATGTGCTTAATCAGTAGAAACCCAACACAATTGACCCCATTTTGGAAACTAGGCCCCCCAAGGAACTTATCTAGATTTGTGGTGAGCCCTTTCAACCCCCAAGTGCTTCGCAGAATTTCATAACGCAGAGCTGTGAAAATAAAAAATATTTTTTTCCCCACAAAAATAATTTTTTTAGCCCCCATTTTTTATTTTTCCAAGGGTATCAGGAGAAATTAGACCCCCAAAATTGTTGTACAATTTTTCCTGAGTACTCTTATGCCCCATATGTTTGGGTAAACCACTATTTGGGCACACGTCGGGACTCGGAAGGGAGGGAGCACCTTTTGACTTTTTGAATGCAAGATTGGCTGGAATCAATGGTGGTGCCAAGTCGTGATTGGAGACCCCCTGATGTGCCTAAACAGTGGAAACCCCTCAATTCTAACTCCAACGCTAACCCCAACATACCCCTAACTCTACTCCCAACTCAAACCATAATCACAACCCTAACCCCAACACACCCCTAACCACAACCCTAACCCCAACACACCCGTAACCCTAATCCCAACCCTAACCCTAATCCCAACCCTAACCCCAACACATAACCAACCCTAATCCCAACCCTAACCATAACCCTAACCACAAGCCTAACCCTAACCTCAACACACCCCTAACCCTAATCTTACCCTAATTCCAACCCTAACCCTAATTCCAACCCTAATTCTAGTCCAGCCCTAATCCTAAGGCTATGTGCCCACGTTGCGGATTCATGTGCGGATTTTTCCGCTCCGCTTTTGAAAAATCCGCAGGTAAAATGCACTGCGTTTTACTTGCGGATTTACTGCGGATTCAACAGATTGAAGGCAAAAGGTTCAAAAAGTGCTAAGCATCTCTGGGAACTCCTTCAAGTATGTTGGAAGACCATTGCCGGTGACTACCTCTTGAAGCAAGAAAATGCCAAGAGTGTGCAAAGCAGTCATCAAAGCAAAAGGTGGCTACTTTGAAGAACCTAAAATATAAGATATCATTTCAGTTGTTTCACACTTTTTTGTTAAGTATATAATTCCACATGTGTTAATTCATAGTTTTGATGCCTTCAGTGTGAATGTACAATTTGCATAGTCATGACAATGCAGAGAAATCTTTAAATAAGAAGGTGTGTCCAAACCTTTGGTCTCTACTATACACACACACACACACTACGGTTGGGGAGTGCAGAAATCCAACTTTGTAACATCGTTTTTTTTATTATTATTATTATTCAGCTAATACAGTTTGCATTCCAATAAGCACCATAATTAAAAACGTTTTAGGTAAACTCATTTCTTTTTTTTCTTTTTTTAAATGCTATTGAAAAAAAATCTGATTCTTTATGAATGTCTTCCTTATCAGCAAACGCAACAGGTGGTCATGTCACATGGAGATGCGGATGGGACATTTTTAGGATGACACTTCAGAGCAGATGCGTTAATTAGAATCCTAACAGGACACATGGGTCAGTACCATATCTTTTTCATGATGGTTTCTTAAAAAAATAAAATACGGTACATAGAATTTATTAACACTTGCATTTTGTAGACACTCCCCAATGTCTTACCGTTGTTGTAAGCAATTACAACCGTAACTTCCATTAAGAGTTGTCCTTCGGGGAGAGCGAATGTTCTGTAAATAATCATGTCTGCCCTCATCCTGCACAATTACGTTTACCCTAATTCTAAGTTGAGGGACTGCAGGGACCTGCGTATGGATGCGACCTATTGTACCAAAGCTTCAAAGGCCTCTGCAGTGACCAAAGGGTGAGCAGATCAACTCCAAAATAAAGAGTTGGGGAAAAAAACAACACCAACTATCCTGCAATTAACAGGAGATTTGCCCTGTAACTGCTGGCACTTCTGAAACACAGATCCTCATTGCTGCTTCGAGTGTCAGCAGGGCACCAAAACATTACACATCTAAGACGTGGGAACACTCAGATCAGGCCATGTAATGCTCCGAGCAGTCTTCTGTGTTGTGAACTAGAAACTGGCCTCCGAAGAGGAGTAGCACATAGAAACAATATATAAAGAGGTTTAAGTGTAAGCTCTTCGGCTTATCTCATATTACAAGAGAGTGTCAAGTTTTCATTAATGAGCATCAAATCTTGTACAAAAAGATAATTAAAAAACACCATCTCCTTATTCCTAAGCAGCTTTTCCACCGCTCTTTTGAACTGTCTTTGTACTTTTACTAATTTCCGTACCTGTCATCTACTAGGAGTCCTGAAAAAAAGTGCAAAGAAAAAAAAAATCATAAAAAAACTCTGAAATTTCTAAACTGGTGGGATTTTTTTTTTTCTTTTAAATTTTACATGGATCTTCTTAGGTGACTCTTGTCCACCGACCCATGTCCATGACATAATTCTGCTCCAGTACTTTCTAAATCAATTATTTTAAGCCCCAGCAGTGGCAAATTTTAGATTTAAAAAAATATATTTAAAGTGATCTCATATCAAGCTTATCTATTTATTTCATGGACTATGGCTCTATCTTGAGTCACGGCGAATTAATGAGTGCTCTGTAGGAAGATCGATCTTGTACAAGCCTAGATAGGTCCACCAGGGTCTTCTTCACCGTTATCTTGATTGTATCACACCATTGGGTTGCTGGTTTTCCTCTTCACCTTGTTCCTTCTATTCTTCCGACCATGATTTCCTTCTCCAGCGATTGCTCTCTTCATATGATGTATCCTAAGTAGGCAAGTCGTAGCTTGGTGACCCTTGCTTCGAGTGACATGTCTAGCTTGATTTGTTCTTCTTACCATCCATGGTAATGATAACATCCTTCTCCAGCACCACATTTCGAAGGCATCAATTCTTTTTTATCATCCAGGTATAGCATCTGTATGTTACAACAGAAAATACTGAACTATGTACGAGCTATGTCTTCGTCACCAGTGAAATGTTCCTCTATTTGAAGACCATATGAAGATATAACTTGCATATTATTCGGGGCCCAACAGCTGGGTTCCCCACCGATGATAGAATGGAGTGGTGGCTGTGCATGAGTGCCACCACAACTAAGCGCATTGTTTACAGGAATCAGAAATAACAGAGTTCAGCACTCTACTATCTCAAGTTGTCTCATAGGCAATAAGCACAAATGCACGGCGACTGCTCCATTCTTACAAGGCATTTCACAAGCCTATCCTCGGAATCCGTGGGGAATCCAGTGATCAGTCCAAGACTGATCGGCAAGGTAATTTTACATACATGACATCCTAATAAGATTGGAATAACTCGTTAAATCCAGTTTACACAGTATGCTTATTAACAATCTGCAGTCAAGGAGATGGGGATGCGTCGCCAACAAGGCAAGCTACGTCCTTATCCAGCCAAATCTGTTTTAATCAATACCCCCTTAAAACAAGGCTTGCAATGATATATCGTTCTCAAAAATGTCAATCAAGCCAGACAGGGCAACATTAGGGTACATCAGCTTGGGTTCTCGGCACAGTATTTCCACCTCTTTGACTGCACTTTGTTTATTGGGCAAGCCATCTTCAAACTTTTTTTTTGTTAAAAATTGTCCACTGCTGAGGCTAATAAGCACTTCTTTAGAAAGTATCACAGCAGAACTGAACATAAAAGGTGGTGGTTTGGAGGGCAAAAAGCACCGGAGAGGATGCTATGAAATCTGTATGCTACAAACAGGCAAAAATAAAAAGCTAAGGGGTAATATTTAGTAAAACATTTTAAAAACAACAAAAAAGAAATAAGTATACTTGGGCATGGTGGGGTGGGAGGGATTTGTAATGTTCCATTTTTATATAGGAACTTCTTTGCCCTCCATCAGAGGCTCTGTTCATGTTATTCATTCAAGCCCATGAATATAACACTAAAAGGCATTGTTCATCACCAAATCTCCTGGATCATTGGGAAAAGTTGTTCTCGTTGGATATTTTGATATTTATGGCAGTGAATGGTCTCAGGTTGCTATACTGTTATTGACATGACACAGGACTCATGGTAGCGCTCAACTTTTCTTCTACGTACACTAATTCTTTCAGATGTTCCCAACATTAAAGGGAACCTGTCACCCCGTTTTTTCAGTAGGAGATAAAAATACCGTTAAATAGGGCCTGAGCTGTGCTTTACAATAGGGTATTTTTTGTCCCCTGATTCCCTACCTATGCTGCCGAAATACCTTACAAAAGTGTCCTTTTTCGCCTGTCAATCAGGCTGGTCAGGTCAGATGGGCGTGGTCACAGCGCTGTTTCTCCCCCACATCTTGCTTATGTTCCCGTTGGTGGCGTAGTGCTTCTCGCATGCGCAAGTGCGGAATGCACTGCGCAGCTGTAGAAAAATAGCGCGCTCGCCGCTATTCAGCGGTTTCTCGGTGGGCGCGGCCATCTTCCTGAGGCCGCGCGTGCGCAGATGGAGTCTCCTGCTTCCCGGGGCTTCAGGAAAATGGCCGCGGGATGCCACGCGTGCGCAGATGGACATCGCGGCGGCCATTTTCCTGAAGCCGAGATTCAAACTCGGCTTCAGGAAAATGGCCGCCGCGATGTCCATCTGCGCACGCGCGGCATCCCGCGGCCATTTTCCTGAAGCCCCGGGGAGCAGGAGACTCCATCTGCGCACGCGCGGCCTCAGGAAGATGGCCGCGCCCACCGAGAAACCGCTGAATAGCGGCGAGCGCGCTATTTTTCTACAGCTGCGCAGTGCATTCCGCACTTGCGCATGCGAGAAGCACTACGCCACCAACGGGAACATAAGCAAGATGTGGGGGAGAAACAGCGCTGTGACCACGCCCATCTGACCTGACCAGCCTGATTGACCGGCAAAAAAGGACACTTTTGTAAGGTATTTCGGCAGCATAGGTAGGGAATCAGGGGACAAAAAATACCCTATTGTAAAGCACAGCTCAGGCCCTATTTAACGGTATTTATTATCTCCTACTGAAAAAACGGGGTGACAGGTTCCCTTTAAGGGGGCTTCATCAGAGAAAATAACTTAACCCCTGTTCCTCTGCAGCCCAATTCGTATAATTCCAGTACAGGTATTTTCTCTATTGAAAACCCTTCAGACTCTTTGGAACCTCGGGAAGAATTATTGTCTGAAGAAGAAAAGGTGAGCGCAACCATTGCTCCTGTGTCCTGAATCCAAAGACGATTCACATGTCGGAGTGTTTCATCCATGTAGGGGACACACTCACGGTTTTGCCTAAGAACACCGCCATGAATATAGAATGAAACATAAACTACCTTTAAGTGCTGCTTCTCTTAACCTCTTAACCATCCAGGAGAATCTTGGTGATGAACAATGCTTTTCCCAGCAAGATGAAGAAAGTCGTCAAAAGGCAAAAGTGGTAACTAAGAGGTTTGGTGAACAAAACATTGAAATTCTGGGTCCGTTACTAGAAAATTCCCCAAATCTCAATCCCATTGAGAACCTGTGGTCAATTCTCAAAATGTTGATAGACAAATAAAAACACAGAAATTGTGATGAACTCCAAGCACTGATTTAGGCAAGAATAGGTTGTGATCAGTCAATATTTGGTCAGAAGCCAATATCCCAATAGCAGGGATAATCACAGAGGTCTTGAAAAATAAGGGTCAACGTTGGCTGTAAATGTTGAGTCTTTACATAAACTTGACGCATTTCTCGCTAATAGTGTAAAAACTTATGAAATGCTGATAACTATACTTCAGTAATCATAGAAACAGCCGGCTAAAAGATCTGAAAACACTGAAGCAGCAAACTCTGTGAGAACCAAAATTCGCATCAGGCTCATAGCTTTTGGCAGCGACTTTAGATGCAAGTGTTGGGATCATAAGGAAAGCAGCTACAAGATCTTGGTGTTCAGGAGATTTGGCAAAGGTAAAAAAGGTTGGGGACTCGATGACATACTTGCCAATCAATCCAAATAATTTGGGGGGGCAACCGGAAGACGATTCTTTGAAGAGTTGACAAATATCCAGAGTTCCGCTGAAACTTCCCTGAAAACAAAGCTTCTGAAAAGTTTTAGGTGCGTGATATCTGGATTCGCTGTCACTAGACGGGGGAATCGTCATCTAAGCACGCATGCTTGGGGCGTGGAAGATCTATCAATCAGGTATGACCTGAAAAAGCAGAATGGCTATTGGGAAAGTGCATTGCAATCAACGTCCTCCTAGGGGGCACGCCCAACAGTTGATAAATATCAAAGTAATTATAAGAAGACTTTATACTTGCTAATCAGAACACATACCGTATATTCTAAGTGTCTGGTATTTTAGCTATACAAATACCCGTCAGAAATCAACAAAGTCAATGAGGTCAATCAGGATCCATTTGGATCCCTCAAAATCCGTACCCATGGCCATCTAATAAACAAAAACCAACGTGAACAGACAAGGTTTTCAATGACGGACTCAACATAATCTTGGATTTAAAATGGTCTCTCTAAAAGTACTGTAAACGAGTGTGATGTTTCTTGCAGAATTATGGCGCTCGAACATTGTGGCTGCAGGAATAGATTGTTTCATCCGCAGTTTTGCCTCCATAGCAATACAATCTATTGACACTCGGCAATACCTTAATGAGGAGTCCTGTACCAAGTCATTATCGTCTCACTTTAATTGACAAACAATGTGAAACCCTAGGACAAAAAGTCAGGCTTCAATTCTTTGACTTTGAAAAAAAAAAAAATCAATGAAGATAATGAATGTCCAGATTTTACTAGTTCTGGACTGTCTTACTACATTCACCTGGCAACCAGGAAAATGGTCAGAAGCTGGAATTCTTCTAATTAATGTGCATTTAATGAACATGCAGGATGGAGAGGTGTTAAGAGAGGACTGCAGACCTCACTGTGCACATGAGCGCAGACAATGGAGTTCCAAGGTGTCTATTCATCAGGACAGCAGCTGGTACATTGCTACCCAAGTGTCACCCAAATAATGGGGCTTTAAAAAAAAGGGAACCAGAGGTTTGTTCAGTTAAAACATTTATACAGGGGTGTATCTATACAAATATATAAAGCATGATCATTACATTTAGGGAAAATATCAGTTATTTTCATGCTGCAATTCGGCAGAACACCAAATCCTGACAGCCGTTTCCTAGAATCTGGTAGATCCCATTACCATAGATTTTAGAGAGAGTGGTGCTCCAAACGTCATCTGCACCCGTCAATTTCAGGAGAATCACAAAACCAACTGGTGTGTAAAGGGGACTCCCGACTCTTCCGCAGCCGATGATGTCAGGGGGATTATGATCCTTTTGGAAGAAAAGCTACTGCTAGAGGAGTCTGGCAGCGACTTACTCGGCTCTCCCTATAGAGAACACTTGTTCGTCAAGATATAGCTGTCAAGTCCAATGAGAGTTCGCCCGACAGTTATCGAAGGTGTTTGCGCCGCTTGTCACCTAAAGTAGCCATCTGAAGAGGAATATTGCATCTCGTTGAATAGTAAACCTGAATTTAAATGAATAGTCAAATAACATCATTTGTGGTTAGTCCTCCAAGATGTTTGGAATAATCGGGTTCCTTCACAAAATGTGCGCAATTGTACCTAGAAGAATTGATGCTGTTTTGAAGACAAAGGGCGGTCACACTAAATATAGGTTAGGTTTAGGTTTTGCTCATTCACTTTGCATTTTTTATTAATTCATAAACTATGGGAATCAGTCAACAGTCAACGTAATCTACGAGCAGCATGATGTAGGGGCTGAGACCCTGATTCCAGTGGTGTATCACTTACTTGGCTGTGTTTTTCCTGCTTAAATAGAATCAGTGTTATCAGCAGGATATTATCACTGCAGGACTAGGTGTCTCGTGCCTCCTGGTCCAACCACTCCCTCAGCACTTATTGGCAGCTTTCTATCGATACACAATCTACACAGAAAGCTACCAATCAGTGGTGTGGGCGGGGTTATACAAAGCTCAGCATTCAGAGAACTGCTAAATCTACAGCAGAGAAACCTGTGATTTGATCATAGGTGCTGCACCTATTAATCTAAATGATATATCCCTGGAACGGGGGTCTCTGTCACTACATCATGCTGCTGTCAGATTTCCATTACCACTTCCATTTTTTTAAAGAAATTATTACTTTGCAGCATTTTGTCCACACCTGCAAAAAATTTTGTAACTCAGATTACATCCTGTCCATTTTCCCATAGATTCCGTCTGGTCCAGGCTGCTATGAAGACTTTTCTTCCAACCAAGCCTTGTAACTGCAGACTTTGTGATACAGACACATTCGACTTCTCTTATTTCTAGCACCAATCCCCTCATATTCCCAACTTACACTATCTCTACATTCTGCCATTAGCCTCAATTCTGTGCACCATTAGCAAGTAATGTCGTCCAAACTGCTCCATAAAATGTAATACTGCCCCAAGTTTCACCTTAACAATTACTAATATCCCTAAGTAACACGTTAACAATAATGCCCCGTGAGTGCACCAAAATGCATTAGTGCCCCAAGGACTTATTTAAAATTAATAATGCCCCCCTTTAAAATAAATAAAAATTATACTCCCCTGACGTCCATGTTGGGCTCACTGGCAAAGTCTACTTCTATTAATCGCCAAAACAAAGGTGGAGTGATGCAATGATGTCATTGTGCTAACTGTAATCTTTGGAGTTTTAGTTCCTTTTTTATATACAGTTGTGTGAAAAAGTATTTGCCCCCCTCCCGATTTTCTATTCTTTTGCATGTTGGTCACACTTAGGCTATGTGCACACGTAGGAAATGTGGTGCAGAATTTTCTGCACTAAATCTGCATCTGCAGATTTGATGCAGTTTCTGTGCAGTTTCTATGCAGTTTCTATGCAGTTTCTGCGCAGTTTCTATGCAGTTTCTGTGCAGTTTCTGTGCAGTTTCTGTGCAGTTTTTGTGCAGTTTCTATGCAGTTTCTATGCAGTTTCTATGCAGTTTCTGTGCAGATTCTATGCAGTACAATGTAAATCAATGAGAAAAGAAAAAAGCTGTGCACATGGTGCAGAAAAATCTGCGCAGAAACGCTGCAGAACTGCACAAAAGAAGCGACGTGCACTTCTTTGAAATCTGCAGCGTTTCTGCGCAGATTTTTCTGCACCATGTGCACAGCTTTTTTCTTTTCTCATTGATTTACATTGTACTGTAAATCACAGTGCAGTTCTGCAGCGTTTCTGCAGCAGAAAAATCTGCTGCAGTTCTGCACTAAATCTGCATCGTGTGCACATACCCTTAAGTGTTTCAGATCACCAAACAAATGTAAATATTAAACAAAGTTAACACAAGTAAACACAAAATGCAATTTTCAAATTAAGGTCTTTATTATTAAGGAAAAAAGAAATCCAACCCTACAGAGCCCTGTGCAAAAAAGTGATCCCCCAAAAAAAACAAAACAAAAAAAAAACAAATTATTTGTGGTATATCACATCTTTTGGAAGCGGAGTTCAAATTCCCTAGCCATACCCAGGGCTGATTACTGCCACACCTGTTCTCAATCAAGAAATCACTTAAATAGGACCTGCCTGACAAAGTTAAGTAGACCAAAAGAACCTCAAAAGCTAGACATCATGCTGCGATCCAAAGAAATTCTGGAACGAATGAGAAAGTAATTCATACCTATCAGTCTGGAAAAGGCTATAAAGGCTTTTATAAAGCTTTGGGACTCCAGCGAACCACAAGGAGAGTCATTATCCCCAAATCGTGAAAACAAGGACCTTCACAGGACTGGCCGATCAACCAAAATTACCCCAAAGAGCGCAGCAACAAACCATTTAAGAGGTCACAAAAAGCCCCACAACAACAGACAAAGAACTGCAGGCCTCACTTGCTTCATTTAAGGTCCGTGTTCATGACGCCACCATAAGAAAGAGACTGGGCAATCAAGGTCTGCATGACCGAGTTACACAACAAAAACCACTGATGAGCAAAAAGAACATAAAGGCTAGTCTCAGATATGCCAGAAAACATCTTGATGATCCCCAAGACTTTTGGGAGAATACTCTGTGCACTGACTAGACAAAAGTTGAACGTTTTGCAAGTGGTATGTCCCACTATATTTGGTGTAGAAGTAACACAGCATTTCAGAAAAGGAATATCATACCAACAGTAAAATATGGTGGTGGTAGTGTGATGGACTGGGGCTGTTTAGCTGCTCAGGACCTGGAAGATTTGCTTTAGCAAATGGAACTATAAATTCTACTTTGAACACCATTATTCATACGGATGCCATTGGTGTGTACAAGTTAGAGCTTGTCTGGACTTGTATTGTACCTACTCAAAGAGAACCTGACAGAACGTGCAGCATATATCAGGTAGTCGTTGCATGATTCCAGCTATATACAGCTCTGCCAAAAACTAAGAGACCACTGGAAAATGTTCAGTTTGTCTGATTGTTCTCTTCATAGGTATATTTTTGAGTAAAATGTAAATTGTTCTTTTATTCTATAAACTTCTGACAACACGTCCCCGAATTTTCAAGGAATACATTTTGTATTTTTTTTCGGATAAGGAGAAATGGTCAAAATTAAAATAAAATAACCAGTGCTTGCAGACCTCAAATAATGCAAAGAAAACAAGTTCATGATCATTTAGAAACAACAATACTAATGTTTGAACTCAGGAAGAGTTCACAAATCAATATTTTGTGGAATAACCATGATTTTTAATCACAGCTTTCGTGCGTCTTGGCATGCTTTCCACAAGTCTTTCACACTGCTTTTGGGTGACCTTATGCCACTCCTGGTACAAACATTTAAGCAGTTCTTCTTTGTTTGATGGCTTGTGACTATCCATCTTCCTCTTGATTACATTCCAGAGGTTTTCAATGAGGATCAGGTCTGGAGATTGGGCTGCCCATGACAGGGTTTTGATGTGGTGGTCTCTTAATTTTTGCCAGAGCTGAAGATAGATTGTTAACTCTGAAACAATGAGGCGCTTAAGACAAAAATAATCTTTACTAGTCGTACTGGACACTGGCAAATCAGGTGGGTCTCTGGAGGCCTATCCTCGCCTGCTGACCTGGATTGACAGGTCTCTCCCTGCTTCTGCATATAGGCAGAGATCTGTCAATCCAGGGCAGCGAGTAGGGAGAAGCTGCCGAGGACCTGCCTGTCCAACTAGTCTCCCGTTCAGCTTGGTACCCGGAGGCTTTTAAAGCCTTTTCTTCTCTGAAACGCTGCAGTGTTTGAGTCAAACAAGCCTGTCTGGGATCATCCAGCCCATACACAGAGCAGCATATATCAACGGTCAGGTTCCCTTTAACACTAGAACTACTGATGGAGTCATTTTGACTCCTTTCGTTTTTTATTTCTCTTCTGTGACTACATTTTTCAGAATTCCGGCTTGAAACTCGGTGACTTTTCCTCAAATATGATGTGATAAAAGATTTTGTGAGAATAAATAATTTTGGTAAAAAATTTGCGCGTTTTTTTCAAAATTTACCAAGAACTACTGAAGGGAGTCATTTTGACTCCCTACTATATTTTGAGGTCCTTTTGTCACTAAATGTTGCTATAAAGTTTTGTGCATAATTTTTTCACTCTGTCTTATTTACCCTGATGTTCATATAGATGTAGTTCAATTTACATGTCAACTTTTCACATTTTCTTTGTGTTTTACCTGCTTGTATTACTGTGTAATGCTGAACAAAATAGCTTGTTTACTCTAGGCTCTTATCTTATGCTAATGAAGGGTGGTGTTTTTCTAAGGTCCTAGCAGGAGACAGTATTCTGGATAGTAACTTTACTTTCAGTTCAGCTGAAGAGACAAAGAGAACAGACGCAGACATACGAGCTCTGAAGACTCATACAGGTATGAATTGTTATGAAATAGTTTAGCTGTCTGTCAACTGATTCAGCCCACCTACTTTTGAAGGTGGCAGAACAGTTATTATTTCTTTTAGTTTTCATTTCATTTCTATTTTTCAGCAGGGAACTATATAGAATTATGGAATTTGTGAGGAATATGGAGAGAAAACGTTTGATAAAGCCTCAGGATATTCTGGCTACTTTGCAATCCATACCGGAGGATGAATCGGAATCTGAATTGCAGGAACATGTATTTGATTCTGACAGTGATGAAGATTTCATTCCTCAGAACATATCAAGTGAATCTGAAGACTCAGAAGGAACAAATCCAGAAGGTAAGTAGTTATGTGTATTTATTTGTTCTTCCACACACTGAGTTAGGGCCTGTGCACACTAGCAGAATTCTGGCTGAATAGCCATCTGGATATTCTTGCCGCAATACAGGCCGTACCTGCCCGCTCATGCCTGAAGCTCCGCTCCGAACCCCGGGCTGGAGCCGCTGTCAGGGACAGAGCAGCGCTTGCTTACGCGCGAGCACGGCTCCGTCCCAGACAGCGGCTCCAGCCCGGGGTTCGGAGCGGAGCTTCAGGTATGAAACTCCGCTCTGTACCTGAGCGGGCAGGTACGGGCCGGATTGTGGTGAGAATATCCGGTCGGATATTCCGCCGCTAATCCAGCCAGTGTGCACGGACCCTTACAAAACAAAAATTCTAAATATTCATCAACTTTTTTCCAGATATTCCAAGCACATCAACTGGGGATCGGGCTCATGCAGTTATGTTGCCTCGTGACCATCCTCCTGGTCGTGGACAGAAAAAATCAGCAAAACGTCCCAGAAATGAAAGAACAACAGATAACGATGGCGGCGAAGGTAATGCAACAACAAACACCAGAGAAGGCGAATCTGAAGGAATACTAGTTTCAGCGGATGGTATTCAATGGAAACCTGTTGAAATTGGACAACACTTGCCTGGTAGGCGTGACAGCCAAAATATTCTTCGAGAAGCACCTGGCCCTACAGGATACGCCAGAAGAAATATCATTATCGATAGTCCTTTGAGCGCATGGCGTTTATTTTTTGATTCATATATATTGACACATATAAAGAACTGTACGCTTGCAGAAGCATGCAGGAACAATAATTTACAGTTTACTCTATCTGATGAGGAGCTAGATGCATTCATTGCGATATTCTATGCTCGTGGAATATCTGGCACGAACCGTCACTCGATTAGCAGTATTTGGTGTAATGACTGGGGAATACCGTTTTGCAAAGCGACAATGTCTAGGGACCGCTTTGTTGAAATTATGAGGTTTCTCAGATTTGATGAGAAATCTACTTGATCGGAGAGACTGCAAACGGACAAGTTTGCTCTATTTTCTACTGTGTGGGACAGGTTTATTGAAAATTGTATTGCGTGTTACAAACCTGGCCCATACATAACGGTGGATGAGCAACTTTTCCCAAGCAAAACTAGGTGTCCATTCACGCAGTACATGCCTTCCAAACCAGATAAATATGGCCACAAATATTGGCTAGCTGTTGATAAGGAGAGCAAATATCTGGCAAATGGCTTCCCTTATCTAGGCAAAGATGACACACGCCGTGCTGAGGACCGTTTAGCTGACCATGTGGTAATGAAGTTATTGGACCCGTTTTTGAAAAAAGGTCGCAATATTACAACCGATAATTATTTTACTTCATTAAAATTAGCTAAACAGCTAGGCGAGAAGTGCCTAAAGAAATAAAATCCATGAAAAAGGAATTGTACAACACTAAAGTGTTTAGAAATGAAGACAATTTTACACTTACAGTATATCAAGGAAAGCCCAACAAAAATGTTGTCATTTTGAGTTCCGTCCATCCAGATGTTGTTGTTGCGTCTGATTCCGCTAAATAAACTCCAGAAACGGTAAAGTTTTACAATGAAACAAAATATGGAGTAGATGTAGTGGATCAGATGGCACGAAAATATACCACACGAACATCCACAAGGAGATGGCCTGTTCATGCATTTGAAAATGCCTTAGACTTTGCGGGTATAAATGCATGTATAATATTCAAGGAGATTACCCACCAAAAAATGTCACGCAAGGCATTTTTGCAAATGCTTGTGAGAGAGTTGAGTGGTCCCTATGTCACAGATAGGGAAAAGGGTTCCACGTCCCAAGTTTCTACATGTTCAGAAGTGATGGTTCAAACAAAATTTTGCCAGATCAAAGAAAAGTGCAAGAAAAATAGATCTGTCGGCAATTGTAAGACTTGTGGTAAGTCTTTGTGTGGGCAATGCACTGCCATAAATCAAAGGCAATGCCTAAAATGCGAAACACCAAATGTTTAGAAGGTGAATTCTGCGCCATATTTTCATTTTTATGCTCCTCCACCTACATTTTCTCTGCTTATTGTTCTTCAGTTGTTGTTTATATGTGTGCACTTGAACAAAAAAAAAGTTTGAAAAACGTCTATTATAATTATTGTTATTTTCTGTAGAAAAATAAGAAAAGCAGAAAAAAAACAATCAAAAGCATTACTGTTGGATCTCACAATAATAATACATTACAAAAAATATAATTATTAATAAATAACCACAAATGAAACTCTAAAAATAAACGAAAACAAGCAAGGAGTCAAAATGACTCCTTTCAGTAGTTCTAGGCGGGGTCACGAGTCCAGTAGTCCTAGTGTTAACCAGACAACTAGTGCCAACCATGGTGGACTAAAGTGAAAGCGCCGGAGACCACAAAGCGTGCAATAACACTTAGGTATGTTCACACTCTGCAAATTTGTGGCGCTTTTTTGTAGACCAAAAAAAGCAAAGGTGGCAGGAAATACACTGAGGGCAATATGGGCATTTTTTGTTACATTTTTAAGTGTGTTTTTCACAAGTGCTGCAAATTGACATGCTGCGTCTAAAAACGGGCGGAAAAAAAGCAGCATGTGCCGTAGATTTTGGATATTTCAGCAATTATCCTGCAACGAAAACGCAGAGAAAAATACCAAACAGAAATGCCATGTGTGACCATACCCTAATGGGTCAAATAAATGTTTAATTCCTGTAATAAAACAACAAAAAGATTTTCCAGTAGCTCCCAAACTCTAGGCGTCACCAAGCTCGATTACGAACCTATTTATTACCTACGAGCTGCATTGGGCAGCGACTATGTGACTAACACGGCAGGGTTTCTTTTGTCATACACAATATTACTTTGCCTTTTGCCACTTCTCCATTCTGTGATTTTTCAGAGTGAAATGTCTTTTTTTTCACAGCACCACATTAAGAATTGAAAAAGGAGCATTAGTAGTCTATTATATTTTACTGCATTAACTTCTCTACCCGAAGCACTGGGTGCTGGATGTGTATAAAACCAGGGAGGTGAAAATGGACCCCGTCGCCTCGGCTGAAAGAGCTGGCAGATACTAGAGAAGTGTAGCTTGTTGCAGGATGCATTCAGGCCCGCTGCGTACAAAAGACGGCTACTGTAAATAGCCCGAAATTAACTAAGTAACTCAATCCAAAAAGTCTGTATTACCTTGGCTCTGTTCACGGATTAATTTATTTTTTTTGGCTGATGTCACACATTTTTATTAATTTTTTTTTTACTTTTTTTCATTGACTTTTGTGCCTTATTTTAATGTGTTTTGTACCTGTGCTTTTGGTGGCTTTTTGGTGCTTTATTCACATGATAAATACAAAAAAATAATTACATAAATATATATATATACTAGATGGTGGCCCGATTCTAACGCATCGGGTATTCTAGAATATGTATGTATGTATGTATATAGCAGCCACATAGTATATAGCACAGGCCACGTAGTATATAGGAGCCATGTACTACATAGCATACAAATAGTACGTGGCTGCTATATACATACATAATGTAGAATACCGGATGCGTTAATACAGGCCACGCAATATATAACAGTGGCCACGTAAATATATAGCACAGCCACGTACTATATAACACAGCCCACGCAGTATATAGCAGCCACGCACTATATAACACAGGCAACGTAGTATATAACACTGGCCACGTAATATATAGCACAGCCCACGCAGTATATAGCAGCCACGTAGTATATAACACAGGCAACGTACTATAATACAGGCCACGCAGTATATAACACTGGCCACGTAATATATAGCACAGCCCATGCAGTATATAGCAGCCACGTAGTATATAACACAGGCCACGCAGTATATAGTAGCCACGTAGTATATAACACTGCCCATGCAGTATATAGCAGCTACGTAGTATATAACACAGCCCACGCAGTATATAGCAGCCACGTAGTATATAACACTGCCCACGCAGTATATAGCAGCCACGTAGTATATAACACTGCCCACGCAGTATATAGCAGCCACGTAGTATATAACACTGCCTACGCAGTATATAGCAGCCACGTAGTATATAACACTGCCTACGCAGTATATAGCAGCCACGTAGTATATAACATTGCCTACGCAGTATATAGCAGCCACGTAGTATATAACACTGCCCACGCAGTATATAGCAGCCACGTAGTATATAACACTGCCCACGCAGTATATAGCAGCCACGTAGTATATAACACTGCCTACGCAGTATATAGCAGCCACGTAGTATATAACACTGCCCACGCAGTATATAGCAGCCACGTAGTATATAACACTGCCTACGCAGTATATAGCAGCCACGTAGTATATAACACTGCCCACGCAGTATATAGCAGCCACGTAGTATATAACACTGCCCACGCAGTATATAGCAGCCACGTAGTATAGAACACTGCCTACGCAGTATATAGCAGCCACGTAGTATATAACACTGCCCACGCAGTATATAGCAGCCACGTAGTATATAACACTGCCTACGCAGTATATAGCAGCCACGTAGTATATAACACTGCCCACGCAGTATATAGCAGCCACGTAGTATATAACACTGCCCACGCAGTATATAGCAGCCACGTAGTATAGAACACTGCCTACGCAGTATATAGCAGCCACGTAGTATATAACACTGCCCACTCAGTATATAGCAGCCACGCAGTATATAGCACAGCCCAAGCAGTATAGAACACAGCCCACATAGTATATAACACTGCCTATGCAGTATATAGCAGCCACGCGGTATCTAACACAGCCCACGTAGTATAGAGCAGTGTGGGCACCATATCCCTCTTAAAAAAATAATTAAAATAAAAAATAGTTAAATACTCACCCCTGGGATCCAGTGAAGCTCCGGCGATACGCGCACGGCTGCCGCCATCTTCCGTTCCCAGAATGCATACCGAAATTACCCAGATGACTTAGCGGTCTCACGAGACCGCTAAGTCTTCTGGGTAATTTCGCAATGCATCGCCGGGAACGGAAGATGGCGGCCGGCACAAGCGGCTCGGCGGACGACGGAGGGTGAGTATAGCAGGTTTTTTGTTTTTTTATTATTTTTAACATTACATTTTATTTACTATTGATGCCGCATAGGCAGCATCAATAGCAAAAAGTTGGGGACACACAGGGTTAATAGCAGCGGTAACGTTACCTGCGGCATAAAGCGGTCCGTTACCGCCGGCATTAACCCTGTGTGAGCGGTGACCGGAGGGAAGTATGCTGGCGCCGGGCACTGACTGCAGAGAGTAAGGAGCGGCCATTTTCTTCCGGACTGTGCCCGTCACTGATTGGTCGTGGCTGTTTTGCCGCGACCAATCAGCGACTTGGATTTCCATGACAGACAGAGGCCGCGACCAATGAATATCCGTGACAGAAAGACAGACAGACAGACGGAAGTGACCCATAGACAATTATATAGTAGATATATATATATATATATATATATATATATATACACAGTACAGACCAAAAGTTTGGACACACCTTCTCATTTAAAGATTTTTCTGTCTTTTCCTGACTATGAAAATTGTACATTCGCACTGAAGGCATCAAAACTATGAATTAACACATGTGGAATTATATACTTAACAAAAAAGTGTGAAACAACTGAAATTATGTCTTATATTCTAGGTTCTTCAAAGTAGCCACCTTTTGGTTTGATGACTGCTTTGCACACTCTTGGCATTCTCTTGATGAGATATATATATATATAAAAATGGAACAGCATCAAAATACTACCTTGAAAAAACGTGCAGGCAGAGCTTTCCAAACCACTATTGTAGGTGGTAAAAATATAAAAAAGAAAAAGGAAAACAGCACAACAAAATGAAAAAAAAAAAGGACTTTATTGCCCGAACGGCGTGGCAACGTTTCGGATATACTATCCTTTCTCAAGCCACCTTTTCTCATATATATATATATATATATATATATATATATATATATATATATATATATATATATATATATATATATATATATATATATATACATATATATGTATATATATGTATATATATATATATATATATATATATATATATATATATATATATATATACGTACATATATACACACACACACATACACACATACACACATATACAGTGGGGCAAAAAAGTATTTAGTCAGTCAGCAATAGTGCAAGTTCCACCACTTAAAAAGATGAGAGGCGTCTGTAATTTACATCATAGGTAGACCTCAACTATGGGAGACAAACTGAGAAAAAAAAATCCAGAAAATCACATTGTCTGTTTTTTTAACATTTTATTTGCATATTATGGTGGAAAATAAGTATTTGGTCAGAAACAAAATTTCATCTCAATACTTTGTAATATATCCTTTGTTGGCAATGACAGAGGTCAAACGTTTTCTGTAAGTCTTCACAAGGTTGCCACACACTGTTGTTGGTATGTTGGCCCATTCCTCCATGCAGATCTCCTCTAGAGCAGTGATGTTTTTGGCTTTTCGCTTGGCAACACGGACTTTCAACTCCCTCCAAAGGTTTTCTATAGGGTTGAGATCTGGAGACTGGCTAGGCCACTCCAGGACCTTGAAATGCTTCTTACGAAGCCACTCCTTCGTTGCCCTGGCGGTGTGCTTTGGATCATTGTCATGTTGAAAGACCCAGCCACGTTTCATCTTCAATGCCCTTGCTGATGGAAGGAGGTTTGCATTCAAAATCTCACGATACATGGCCCCATTCATTCTTTCATGTACCCGGATCAGTCGTCCTGGCCCCTTTGCAGAGAAACAGCCCCAAAGCATGATGTTTCCACCACCATGCTTTACAGTAGGTATGGTGTTTGATAGATGCAACTCAGTATTCTTTTTCCTCCAAATACGACAAGTTGTGTTTCTACCAAACAGTTCCAGTTTGGTTTCATCAGACCATAGGACATTCTCCCAAAACTCCTCTGGATCATCCAAATGCTCTCTAGCAAACTTCAGACGGGCCCGGACATGTACTGGCTTAAGCAGTGGGACACGTCTGGCACTGCAGGATCCGAGTCCATGGTGGTGTACTGTGTTACTTATGGTAGGCCTTGTTACATTGGTCCCAGCTCTCTGCAGTTCATTCACTAGGTCCCCCCGCGTGGTTCTGGGATTTTTGCTCACCGTTCTTGTGATCATTCTGACCCCACGGGGTGGGATTTTGCGTGGAGCCCCAGATCGAGGGAGATTATCAGTGGTCTTGTATGTCTTCCATTTTCTAATTATTGCTCCCACTGTTGATTTCTTCACTCCAAGCTGGTTGGCTATTGCAGATTCAGTCTTCCCAGCCTGGTGCAGGGCTACAATTTTGTTTCTGGTGTCCTTTGACAGCTCTTTGGTCTTCACCATAGTGGAGTTTGGAGTCAGACTGTTTGAGGGTGTGCACAGGTGTCTTTTTATACTGATAACAAGTTTAAACAGGTGCCATTACTACAGGTAATGAGTGGAAGAAAGAGGAGACTCTTAAAGAAGAAGTTACAGGTCTGTGAGAGCCAGAAATCTTGATTGTTTGTTTCTGACCAAATACTTATTTTCCACCATAATATGCAAAAAAAATAATAAAAAAACAGACAATGTGATTTTCTGGATTTTTTTTTCTCAGTTTGTCTCCCATAGTTGAGGTCTACCTATGATGTAAATTACAGACGCCTCTCATCTTTTTAAGTGGTGGAACTTGCACTATTGCTGACTGACTAAATACTTTTTTGCCCCACTGTGTATATATATATATATATATATATATATATATATATATATATATATATATATATATATATATATATATATATATATATATATATATATATATATATATATATATATATATATATATACACACACACACATACATGTTTCGACACCACATGTGTCTTCCTCTAGGTCGAAACATGTCGTCCATAAGGGATTGAACGTATGCAATACTGTTACTGAAGAAATCTGGAACTTTTTATTGGATAAATAAAACGTATATTTTACCCTACCATTGGACTGAGCTCTGGAGAAACAAAAAGTTTTTTCCTTACATTTGTGGATTTGTCGCAATCCGTTCTCCGTGCGAACTGTAACCACAGGTTGGATGTATCCTTGTTTCTTCAAAGCTTTGCCAAAAACTCTTCTTTTTACATATATACAGTTTATATATATATATATATATATATATATATATATATATATATACCGTATATATATATATATATATATATATATATACACACACACACCGTGTGTGTGTGTGTATATATATATATATATATATATATATATATATATATATATATATATATAATTTTTACCTTAATTTTATGTTTTCTTTCTTTTTTTTTTTTTTAAATGGGTTATTTTTTCTATTTGAATCTATTAAGTTGTCAAATTTCAGATATGTTGTTTTTTTCCAGCAGAAAGGCTGAAAGAATTGACACAATGCTTCTTCTTCTAAACTGAAAAAAATATCATGATAGGCTTGTTTTCCCATTGAAACAAATCGGGAAATTATTTGCTGGTACTGTACAACGCAGTTGAAAATTTGTATAAAAAAAACTTCAGGGAAAAAACGTCATGTGTGAACATACCCATAACATAATTAGAATTGCATGATGTACTGAAAGAACAAAGACGCTTTAACACATGTTTGTTTGTTTTTTACTTCGGAGGCACAAAAAAATTATATGCATACTATTTATCGGTCTTCAGCTCAATCTTGAGTCATGACGAATTGATGGATGAACGCTCTGCTCTGTAGGAGGATCGATCTTGTGCGAGTTTAGATAGGTCCACCAGGGTCTTCTCCGCCATTATCTTGATTGTATCAAGCCATCGAGTTGCTGGTCTCCGTCTTCGCCTTGTTCCTTCTAGTCTTCCCACCATGATGTCCTTGTCCAGTGATTGCTTCTTTGTGTGATGTGTCTAAAGCAGATATGTCGTAGCTTGGTGACCCTTGCTTCCAGTGACATGTCTGGCTTGATTTGTTCTTCTTGCCATCCATATGGTATTGGCGATGTGGTAGATCGGCTCACTAGGCTACACACCAAGGTAGATACAGGTACACTGTCTCTTTAAATCTTCTGTTGGTTTATTAGACATGTGGCATAAACCAACAATTTATAACAAATAAACACAGTCCTCCAGGCAAAAACAGAAAAAGCAAAACAAAATGGTATACAGTCTCTACATCTACGGGGATCCGCCCGCTCAGGATAGTAACCACTCACTGGTTCAGTTTTCCTTCTCAGGACACAAAACGCTGGAGTTCCTCTCTACAGCCCTACTGAACACTGAATGCCTCTAGAGGCTGACTATTTAACCCCTAGACCACACCCTGGGCGGGGAGATAAGGTGGACAACCTCCCAACTGCTCTATGGTTGTCCACAAGAACCAATCCCTTAAAATGGCCATTTAACCTCAAAACAGTGCGCTGGAGCAAATTTCTGGGTTTCAAATCACTGAAACTAATAGTCTCAGCGAAACTTAATTCCCCCTCCAGTGAATTTGCCATAGCAGTGTAAAGGCTCATTCACATGCCATTTTTTTCACGCAAGAGAAAAACTGATTTCAGTCAGTTTGGTCTGAATTTTATCAATTTTTCTCATACAAGGAAAAAAAAAAGTTTCTCCACCTTCTCCTATTTATCAGTCCATGTAAATCAGATGGCACTTAGATGTCAATCGAGTGCAATCTAATTTTTTTTTTTTACAGAGCTTTAGACTTGCACTGATGATTTTGATCTAACACTTGGATTAATAACTGACATGTCACCGGGATATTTCACTGATTGCTCGGTCCACAAAAAATCACAAACATACGAACAGCCCCATTCCACTAATTTAGATACAAGTGCTTGCTGTTAAGAACACAGATAGAAGTCGTATGCGAGATATTGATGTCTGGGTAAGTCCTAAGACAAACGTGGAGAGAAGAATCATAGGGAAAAAAAACTGAAGATTTCCACATTGGCTTTGTGGATACGATGAGTTTTTGACGCTGCTAATTTTTGGTTGCACAAAGAAGCAGCATCTTAGGCGCCTTTCACGTATCAGTTTTTTGCCATCAGTCACAATCCGTTGGCTCGACGGATCCGTCGCAGATTGTGAAAAACTGATGCGACGGATTTGTTTTTTCAATGGATCTGTCGCATCAGTTTTTGAATCCTTTTCTTCCATTTTTCGATGGATCTGTTATTTAAAAACGCCGAATGGGAGGCTCCCAAACGTTATTGGCTACTGAAAACCTATATATACAGTGTTTCTACAGCCCATCTTTGACAGGTTGTAGAGCAAGTGGAAAAATGTAAGGCGTGTTTGCGAACATTGGGAAGATCTTTGTGGATTTTACTTTTGAGTCGAATCGTTCTTGAAAAGGAGCGAGAAAGACAGCGCATCATGCGTCTGCGCCGGCGTCGTTTTTGGATCCACCCCATCACTGCACAGAGAATGACACAAGGGGTGTATTCTACCTTATATATGGAGTTGAGAGGAAACCCCGAGAAGTTTTTTTTTTTAACTACGTTCAGATGAAAGTGGAAAACTTTGATATTTTGGTTGCCCGTGTTGGAGACCTCATCCGTAGAAATGACAAATTTGCAGAGTATTTTTTTCACCTCTAGGAAGAGTAGAATGGCAGGATGAGATGGTTTGATATCTTTGTCTTTTGATATAATGCATGTTGGAGTAACAAACTTATTGCAGTTTTCATATTTGTGATTACACCATGAATTTTCTGGATCCTAAATAAATCAGAGCATGCTCAGTTAAAAAAAAACGGAATTTGACAGATCTGGAGCACATAGGCTTCCATTAGAGCAAACGACGGATGGCGACAGATCCGTCGCTGATTTTTCGCCGGACACAAAAAATGTTACATTGTCCGTTGTCAAACAATTTTCGACGGATCCGGCGAACGACGAGGCCATCCAGTCGCCGGATCCGTTCTTTTTCAAAATTCGACGGATTGCGACTGATAGCAAAAAAGTGATGTGTGAAAGGGGCCTTAGGCCGAGTGCCCACGATCCAGAACTAGCAGCGCTTTGGACACAGCGCATGTTCACTACGTCCAAAGCGCCGCCGTCTATTGAATGCAGGTAAATCCACATGTGTTCCCTGAACCGTGCAGATTCACCACCTCCCATACACTGTATTGGTGAAATTTATCTTGCAGAGGCTCGCGTCTCCGCAATATAAATAGACATGCTGCGGTCTGGAAAGATGCATCACATGTCCTTCTCCGCGGGTGATCTGTGAGCGTCTGTGGTAGCATAGTTGACATAGGATTTCTAGAAATCCCTTCCACTATGCTGTGACATCCGGACGCTGCGGGATACATAACGGTGCCGAAAATCTGCAACAGAAAACCTCTGTCTCTATGTGCAATTTGCTTTAGAAAAAATAAGCAAAACAAATGAACTCTGCTTTATTCACCCTCTGTGGATACAGCGCTGAGTCTCTGCCGCTGCTTCCGAAGTCTGTTACTGTCTGCATCACTGCCAGCAAGTCGATAGCGCTGCAGCCAGTCAGTGAGCTCAGCAGCTTGGTTGAGTAGACTACAGAACAGAGGTCACGGATTGGCTTCATTGCTGTCAACAAGACGTCGGCGCTGCCAAAAATAACATCTTGGACCGATTGAGGATGAGTACATCCCTGTTTTTTAATATAACAAACTGTTTTCTGAAACCATTAGGGTATGTGCACACGTATTCTGGGTCCACTGCGGATTTTTCTGCAGCGGACTCCAGCAGATTTGATAAATCCGCAGTGGAAAACCGCTGCGCAATTATCGCTGATTTACCGCAGTTTTTCTGCGGTTTTACAACTGCGGATTTCCATAGCGGCAGTTGTAAAATCGCTACAGAATCCGCAGAAAGAAGTGACATGCTGCGGAATGTAAACCGCTGCGTTTCCGCGTGTTTTTTCCGCAGCATGTGCACAGCGTTTTTGGTTTCCCATAGGTTTACATTGAACTGTAAACTCATGGGAAACTGCTGCGGATCCACAGCAAAATCTGCATCGTTTGCACATACCCTAAAATCCCTTAAAGCTAAGATCTGGCCACAGTGATTTTCACAAATAAAAAAATCTATAGCAAATAATGCCTGAAATGAGGTTGCCAAAGTAGGCTTGCTTTTCTGAAAAATCACTGTGTCAAGGCACCCTATAAAAGTAAAAAAGGACTTATAAGATGGTATGAAGAATGGAGCTCAAAAGCCACTAGACAAAAAAAATACAGTGTTATAATTTAGTAGGTATAATGTGCTGAGCAAAAGTATTTTCACCTGCAGACAAAGTTTACCAAAGTTAATATGTAAAATGTCCCTTGAGGGAAGTACAAGGATTAACCCGAAAGTCTTACACTAAGACTTAAACATGTACATTCTTTTCTCGGGCCCCAAAGAAAACATGAAGTCAAGAAATTTTATCACAAAGTCTGAAAGTTCGACTTCCCAGGTTAAGGATTATCTTCTGAGCAAAACATGAATTCAGGGTTAGGGTTTGTAAAGTCTAATATCCATCCAGGGAGTTTTCCGGTAGTCAGACGAAGTCAAGCAGGAGAGGAACAACAAGTTGTAAAGGAATTTTTCTCTTTATCCACTAGAATTTGGAACCATGAAAGGCAACGCTTGGCTTTTCACTTTTCGAACAATGCGCATCTTATCAATGGCGTGTGCTTCCGTGAGCCTCGCCATAAATATGAATATTCCAGATGAACAACTTCCTAATGTTACACAGCATCCTCAATCTGAGGCTTTAGGAAATGTAACACTTCGTTCATGTCCGACATTCAAAGGGGAAACCCTTTACCGTGGGCAAACCAACCAAAGCTGCCAATCACACTGTCCATAACATTGGCCAACACTCCGATTTTTGCCACTTTATGACTTCAGTGGACTTTCAGCTCCAAAATTGGCAGAATATTCGGAACTTGGTTCTTCCCAAAATATGACTATATTTCAAAGTGGTTACACTCCTTCATTATTCATAATCGTTTCTAAAAGTCGAAGGCAATTTAGGTACACCCAACAATATTAACACATTTGCAAAAGTTGGCAAACGCTTAAAGGGGTTTTCAGGACTCAAGAGAAAATTGAAGGGCCAATAAAATATTTTATTATTATTATTACTCCATTTATTCCAGGGGTGTACATAATAAAAACAAGTACAATAATCTTAAACAATACAAGTCACGACGGGTACAGGAGGAGAGCGGATCCTGCTCGCGAGGGCTCACAATCTACAAAATATAACAATGCACCAGTTTAGTTACACATTCATCTACAGGGGAAAAAAACAACTAAGTCACCCAATGGGCCAAATAATGTTTTTGTTTTTAATTATATCTTCAAGAGTGAGAGCTAAACTCACATTTCAGCTGGTGCAAAAATTCATTTAGCGTAGGGTCATCCGGCTTAGATGCAGCCCAATGACGTCACCATCATGAAAATTGTAACCCTGAGCTATTTTAGTCCTTTCTTCTAAAAACTCTGATGATATAGAAAACTTCTACATCTTTTTTTTTTTTCATCACACTTTTTGCAATTTTTTTTTTCTTGGGTAGGCGCTTACAAGCTATTGATATGACTGGCGAAAGTTCCACTTGTACTGGAAATAACCCGAGCCAAAGACGTTACAAACCAATTTAGAAAACATGGTCTACAACGGAGGTTCTAGGCTTCACTAAACATTAGATGAGTCCAGAATAGCGCTTCTATATTTGCTTTGTAGTTTAAAGCATAAAATCTGGCAAACAGCCCTATATTAACATCAACGGCTAATACATAACACAGTCACCTGCTGTTATCCTCATGTAGCACCATTTGAAATGCTAATTGCACTTCATTTAATGCTCATGAGCTCACATTCACCACCTGGCACGCTCCGCCAAGGATGGATTGCAGTATTACACTAAATAAATGGCAAGCAAAATACTTAAACATCAATAATAAAAAAAAAAAAAAAAAAAAGAAAAACTATGTTAAATAAACATTTGGATACAAACGCTCATTTTAACATTCTCTGTGGATTTCCAAGTGCTCGATGCATGAAATCTTTTGGCACGAAACCGAAGGCTTCTTTACACCTAAAGCAGAGGTCGGTAATGCGGCTGACTGTAGGAAGGATAAACACTGCCTGCTCAGATAGTAACTGCGAGGATGTTATGTGAATGTTGCCTTCTGTGCGGTTTTATTTATGATTGCGCTTATCTATACTGTAAAAAGAAGTGGTGCTAAAAGAAGAGTGTTTCCGTAGAAATCTATATTGTGCAATGTATATTTTTACATATGCCACATGTCGAAAAACCTAACAAATATGGAAAGCTGTGCGCCAGTAAAGTCATTTGCTTCTCTCTACTGTAATACGCAACGCTAAAACAAAATTCTCCACTTTGGACGCCCCCCTTCATATTAGTTTACCAAAACAGAAGGCCAAATCAAAGCTCATCCATAAATAGCGTATAGAAAACCAAAACAGAAAGATATGGACCACAGAGCAATATAAGATGTCAATCATACAAATCTTTAGTTAGAAAAATACATTAAAATAGTAATAAAGATGATACAAAAATGTAAAAAACAAAGAAAAGGGGGGGGGGGGATTGTGATACCTTTGGGTGCCACGTCCAAAAGGAAGGTATGTAAATATGTCGGACTGGTAAGGGGCATACTAAAAGTGGTAAAATTATTTATATAGCAGGATGGAACACATCCACAGCATAGAATATACCTATCAGATAGCAGTACAAAATGCAAAAAAATGTATATAAAGGAGACTCAAGTTATATCATATAAAGTGCAAAGTGCATATTGATAATAATAGCTATAAAGTCCCTATATAGAAAAAGGTTACTGCCACAGTAAAGACCGAGTGTTCCACCAATTGTTCTATAAGGCATACATGCCATATAATGAAAAGCAGAAAAGTAGATAACCCCAATAGAATGCCAAAGGGATAAACCAACCTTAAATGGACGTGGAGAGAGAACCCCAACGCGCGTTTCGCTGTGTAGCTTCTTCGGGGGGCGTGGTCATATTAGGACAAAGTCAGAAGGACGTATAAATCAGACCAAGATCGAAACGCAGTGCACGGACTGGCCGGTGGATCTCCCACCCGAGTGTGACAATTGCATGCAAATACATGAAGCTCTCACGCTCGGGTCGGAAGAGCCACGACTGGGGCCGTGCATTGCGGTCGAATCATATTTCAATTTATGCGCTCTTAAGGCTTCTTTCACACTTCCGTCAGCTGGCGGCCGTCAGAATGCGTCACTGCAACGTATCGACGGACGTGTTAAAAATAGTGGAAAACGGATGTAACGCATCCTGTTTTTTGACGGATGCGTTGAATTAGGCGCTGCATGAATTTGAATGTAGAAAACTGTGGAGAGAGATTCCCCTGACTAGAAAATCCATCCAGGCATGCTCAGAATAGAAAAACAGAATACGTCACTGGATTCCTGTGTGTGACGGTCAGTGACGGATCCTGCGTCCATAGGCTTCCATTATAGCCAACGTTGGGCAGCGCAGGACCCGTCGCAGAGCGAATTTCTGACGTTCCTCTGGACATTTTCTCCGCCCGACGGACAGCTATTTTCCGACGGATCCAGGGCACGGCGGATGAAACGGATGGCCATCCGTCACAATCCGTCGCTAATACAAGTCTATGGGAAAAAAAACAGGTTCCTGCAGAAAAATTTGCAGGATCCTGTTTGTTAAAAAAAAAAAATCAACAGATTTCGACAGGAGCTAAAAGATGGAAGTGTGAAAGAGAACTAAAATCGTCACTTGAGCACAAGGTGTCTATCTGCCGGGACCTCCATCAGTCAGGGAAACTTGGAAGTATTCATTTTTTTTATATACTGCTACCATCAGGGATATTAAATTACTAATTAAACAGTCGTTTCAGTAATAAAGGACAAGATAAGCCCTCCAGAGCAAGAGACGCTCTTTATTACTGCTCTCCACAAAGGCCATGAGATGATGATCCTCAATACAGAGCAACCTTCTATCAACCCCTTCTATTAAAAGGGTTGTCCAATTAATAGAAATATATTTTAATCAATAGATCATGGAACATTAAGCAGCTCCACAATTGGATGTGCATCACTAAATGTTGCTTTGCTGAGATAAACTTATGAAGGCACACTTGATTGAGCTTGTGTAACTGGCTGTGCCCGACACTATAGAGATCCTGTAACTGATAGTCAAGAGGAGAGAGTACAAGTGAATACACTATACCGATTCCATGGGCAGAAGTTAATCTAGCTGCTTCTTGGGGTGAGTTTACTCCTTGGCCTGCCTGTTTGTTTCCTCATAGGAGCAAGTGTACCTTCTGTTTTACCAAGCCTTTGAGCTCGTGTTAAGAGAGAGAGTATAGGTGAATATACTATACTGATTCCAAGGGCAGAAGATAATTTAGCTGCTTCTTGGGGTGAGTTTACTCCTTGGCCTGCCTGTTTGTTTCCTCACAGGAGCGAGTGTACCTTCTGTTTTACCAAGCCTTTGAGCTCATGTGAAATCAAACCAGTGAAGTACAAATTCTGCAGCCAGGCAGACACCTAAAGGAAGCACAAAACTTATCCATACATTGAAACCTGTGATGTCACTCAGTACAGCTGTGGAGTGAAGTGTCACGGGGAGCCTAGGTAGGCTAAAGCTAATAACCCGGTGTAACGGGGTCTACCAAGCTGGGGTACCTCTTTCAGTACCACCCCGTGTTTCAGGAGGTCCACTCTGCTTTTGCTGGATTCTGAATGAAGGACGCTGGCTGGAATTCCTTGATTACGTGAGAGCATATAAAAGCTGACTGCTACTCCACGTATTTCCAGTCTAAAAGAACCCACTTTATTCACAGCACACAGAATATGTAACACAGATACACAGGGCAGGCCAATAGAAAAAGCAGGCCAGACATACATTACAATAGCCGCAGGGGGCCGGAGCCTGCTGATATTTACTGTGGGAATTACAAAGGTGGGGGAGGTCAGCAGGAGAATATCTTGTCCCCTCTGACTAGGGCGCAGCCTGTGGACTGATGCATTTCACATGGAACCTATTATACACAATATATACTGCATAACATATTCTTGGTGCTGGGGGTTCTGTAACACCCGGGCTCCTGCGATATCCCTCAGACTAGGGAAACCCTGTCTGTCCCTCTCCCAGAGATTACACTGATGGTGTGCTTGTCTGAGCCGCCAGGTCTGACCCTGACTCCTGTTTCAGTACTAATCTGAAACCTCCACCCTCCACCCAGTGATTATTCCTCACACCAACCCCTACAGAAAGCACAGGCAGGGAAAACCAAAAACGCACCACGCCGCAAACACACTCAGGAAAACACTATAATGTGCACAGGGCAAAACAAAACACAAATATAGGAAGGAGAAATATGACAAAGGATCATACACCACCAGATATGATATTTCCACTCCAAGACCACCACTCCGAACCGAGATCACCAGGTACAAGACAAGCTATAATCGGCGACGCCCAAAGTTCAGAAGAACTATTTAAAGGCCGTTGGCGTGACCCAGCCTCCAATCCGAGTACCAGCTAGATTAACCCCGGACAACCTAGATAAAATCTAGCCGGCGCCACTGAGCACATAGTGGACGAATGCAGAATTACCGCTTTCTGTCGGACGCCCTAGTGTGAATAGCGTCCAACATGACATGAAGGAGCCAATCAAAAGTCCAGTGAAATGGCATGTACACTTGCTATGCTGTGATAAACTTATGAAGGCGCCCTTGATGTATCTTGTGTAACAAGCTATTCCTTACCATGTAAAGATCCTGTAGCTGATGGTCAAGGGCAGAAAGCCTTAGTGAATGCACTATATTGTGGCCATGGGCAGGGGCTAGTCTAGCTTGTTCTTTGTGCGAGTTTACTCTTTTTATGGTTTGTTTCATCACAGGAGTGGGTGAACCTTCTGTTTTACCAGTCCTTTGAGCTTGAGTAACTAAATCAAACCAATGAAGCACAAGCTCATCGTCAGTCGCACACCTAAATGGAGAACAGAGCATATCAATACAGGGAAACTTAAGATGTCACTCAGAATGAAGGAGGTGGTCAAAAGTCCAGTAAAATAGCATGTATGCTTGCTTCTCAGACGAAAATATCAAACGGAAAATAACATTGTTAACTCTGGGGCTGCTTCCTCAGCTGGATTTTAACCCCTCTGTGACCTTAGACGTACTATCCCGTCGAGGTGCCCTGGGCTTATCTGACCCTGGACGGGATAGTACGTCATAGCCGATCGGCCGCGCTCACGGGGGGAACGCGGCCGATCGCGGCCGGGTGTCAGCTGCTTATCGCAGCTGACATCCGGCACTATGTGCCAGGAGCGGTCACGGACCGCCCCCGGCACATTAACCCCTGGCACACCGCGATCAAAGATGATCGCGATGTGCCGGCGGTGCAGGGAAGCACCGCGCAGGGAGGGGGCTCCCTGCGGGCTTCCCTGAGCCCCCCGCAGCAACGCGATGTGATCGCGTTGCTGCGAGAATCTCCTCACCTCCCTCCCTGCTCGAGCCCCGGATCCAAGATGGCCGCGGATCCGGGTCCTGCAGGGAGGGAGGTGGCTTCACAGAGCCTGCTTAGAGCAGGCACTGTGAAGGCTGCAGCGCTGCATGTCAGATCAGTGATCTGACAGAGTGCTGTGCAAACTGTCAGATCACTGATCTGTGATGTCCCCCCCTGGGACAAAGTAAAAAAGTTAAAAAAAAATTTTCCAAATGTGTAAAAAAAATAAAAAAAAATATTCCAAAATAATGAAAAAAAAAAAAAAATATTATTCCCATAAATACATTTCTTCATCTAAATAAAAAAAAAAAACCAATAAAAGTACACATATTTAGTATCGCCGCGTCCGTAACGACCCGACCTATAAAACTGTCCCACTAGTTAACCCCTTCAGTAAACACCGTAAGAAAAAAAAAAAAAAACGAGGCAAAAAACAACGCTTTATTATCATACCGCCGAACAAAAAGTGGAATAACACGCGATCAAAAGGACAGATATAAATAACCATGGTACCGCTGAAAGCGTCATATTGTTCCGCAAAAAAAGAGCCGCCATACAGCATCATCAGCAAAAAAATAAAAAAGTTATAGTCCTGAGAATAAAGCGATGCAAAAATAATTATTTTTTCTGTAAAATAGTTTTTATCGTATAAAAGCACCAAACCATAAAAAAATGATATAAATGAGGTATCGCTGTAATCGTACTGACCCGAAGAATAAAACTGATTTATCAATTTTACCAAATGCGGAACGGTATAAACGCCTCCCCCAATAGAAATTCATGAATAGCTGGCTTTTGGTCATTCTTCCTCACAAAAATCGGAATAAAAAGCGATCAAAAAATGTCACGTGCCCAAAAATGTTTTCAATAAAAACGTCAACTCGTCCCGCAAAAAACAAGACCTCACATAACTCTGTGGACCAAAATATGGAAAAATTATAGCTCTCAAAATGTGGTATTGCAAAAAATATTTTTTGCAATAAAAAGGGTCTTTCAGTGTGTGACGGCTGCCAATCATAAAAATCCGCTAAAAAACTCGCTATAAAAGTAAATCAAACCCCCCCTTCATCACCCCCTTAGTTAGGGAAAAATAAAAAAAAATGTATTTATTTCCATTTTCCCATTAGGGCTAGGGTTAGGGCTAGGATTAGGGTTAGGGTTAGGGTTAGGGCTAGGGCTAGGGTTAGGGCTACGGTTAGGGCTAGGGTTAGGGCTAGGGCTAGGGCTAGGGTTAGGGTTAGGGCTAGGGTTAGGGCTAGGGTTAGGGCTAGGGTTAGGGCTAGGGTTAGGGTTAGGGCTAGGGTTAGGGCTAGGGTTAGGGCTAGGGTTAGGGTTAGGGCTAGGGTTAGGGTTAGGGTTAGGGCTAGGGTTAGGGCTAGGGTTAGGGCTAGGGTTAGGGTTAGGGTTGGGGCTACAGTTAGGGTTGGGGCTAAAGTTAGGGTTAGGGTTTAGATTACATTTACAGTTGGGAATAGGGTTGGGATTAGGGTTAGGGGTGTGTCAGGGTTAGAGGTGTGGTTAGGGTTACCGTTGGAATTAGGGTTAGGGGTGTGTTTAGATTAGGGTTTCAGTTATAATTGGGGGGTTTCCACTGTTTCGGCACATCAGGGGCTCTCCAAACACGACATGGCGTCCGATCTCAATTACAGCCAATTCTGCTTTGAAAAAGTAAAACAGTGCTCCTTCCCTTCCGAGCTCTCCTGTGTGCCCAAACAGGGGTTTACCCCAACATATGGGGTATCAGCGTACTCAGGACAAATTGGACAACAACTTTTGTGGACCAATTTCTCCTGTTACCCTTGGGAAAATACAAAACTGGGGGCTAAAAAATAATTTTTGTGGGAAAACAAAAAGATTTTTTATTTTCACGGCTCTGCGTTATAAACTGTAGTGAAACACTTGGGGGTTCAAAGTTCTCACAACACATCTAGATAAGTTCATTGAGGGGTCTAGTTTCCAATATGGGGTCACTTGTGGGGGGTTTCTACTGTTTAGGTACATTAGGGGCTCTGCAAACGCAATGTGACGCCTGCAGACCAATCCATCTAAGTCTGCATTCCAAATGATGCTCCTTCCCTTCCGAGCCCTCCCATGCGCCCAAACGGTGGTTCCCCCCCACATATCGGGTATCAGCGTACTCAGGACAAATTGGACAACAACATTTAGGGTCCAATTTCTCCTGCTAACCTTGGAAAAATACAAAACTGGGGGCTAAAATATAATTTTTGTGGAAAAAAAAATATTTTTTATTTGCATGGCTCTGCGTTATAAACTGTAGTGAAATACTTGGGGGTTCAAAGCTCTCACAACACATCAAGATGAGTTCCTTAGGGGGTCTACTTTCCAAAATGGTGTCACTTGTGGGGGGTTTCTACTGTTTAGGTACATTAGGGGCTCTGCAAACGCAATGTGACGCCTGCAGACCATTCCATCTAAGTCTGCATTCCAAATGGCGCTCCTTCCCTTCCGAACCCTCCCATGCGCCCAAACGGTGGTTCCCCCCCACATATGGGGTATCAGCGTACTCAGGACAAATTGGACAACAACTTTTGGGGTCCAATTTCTCCTGTTACCCTAGGGAAAATACAAAACTGGGGGCTAAAAAATAATTTTTGTGGGAAAAAAATTTTGTTTTATTTTTATGGCTCTGCATTATAAACTTCTGTGAAGCCCTTGGTGGGTCAAAGTGCTCACCACACATCCAGATAAGTTCCTTAGGGGGTCTACTTTCCAAAATGGTGTCACTTGTGGGGGGTTTCAATGTTTAGGCACATCAGTGGCTCTCCAAACGCAACATGGCGTCCCATCTCAATTCCTGTCAATTTTGCATTGAAAAGTCAAACGGCGCTCCTTCCCTTCCGAGCTCTCCCATGCGCCCAAACAGTGGTTTACTGCCACATATGGGGTATCAGCGTACTCGGGACAAATTGGACAACAACTTTTGAGGTCCAATTTCTTCTCTTACCCTTGGAAAAATAAAAAATTGGGGGCAAAAATATAATTTTTGTGAAAAAATATGATTTTTTATTTTTACGGTTCTGCATTATAAACTTCTGTGAAGCACTTGGTGGGTCAAAGTGCTCACCACACCTCTAGATAAGTTCCTTAGGGGGTCTACTTTCCAAAATGGTGTCACTTGTGGGGGGTTTCAATGTTTAGGCACATCAGTGGCTCTCCAAACGCAACATGGCATCCCATCTCAATTTCTGTCAATTTTGCATTGAAAAGTCAAACTGCGCTCCTTCCCTTCCGAGCTCTCCCATGCGCCCAAACAGTGGTTTACTGCCACATATGGAGTATCAGCGTACTCAGGACAAATTGGACAACAACTTTTGAGGTCCAATTTCTTCTCTTACCCTTGGAAAAATAAAAAATTGGGGGCAAAAATATAATTTTTGTGAAAAAATATGATTTTTTATTTTTACGGTTCTGCATTATAAACTTCTGTGAAGCACTTGGTGGGTCAAAGTGCTCACCACACATCCAGATAAGTTCCTTAGGGGGTCTACTTTCCAAAATGGTGTCACTTGTGGGGGGTTTCAATGTTTAGGCACATCAGTGGCTCTCCAAACGCAACATGGCGTCCCATCTCAATTCCTGTCAATTTTGCATTGAAAAGTCAAATAGCGCTCCTTCCCTTCTGAGCTCTCCCATGCGCCCAAACAGTGGTTTACTGCCACATATGGGGTATCAGCGTACTCAGGACAAATTGGACAACAACTTTTTGGGTCCAATTTCTCCTGTTACCCTTGGTAAAATAAAACAAATTGGAGCTGAAGTAAATTTTTTGTGTAAAAAAGTTAAATGTTCATTTTTATTTAAACATTCCAAAAATTCCTATTAAACACCTGAAGGGTTAATAAACTTCTTGAATGTGGTTTTGAGCACCTTGAGGGGTGCAGTTTTTAGAATGGTGTCACACTTGGGCATTTTCTATCATATAGACCCCTCAAAATGACTTCAAATGAGACGTGGTCCCTAAAAAAAAATGGTGTTGTAAAAATGAGAAATTGCTGGTCAACTTTTAACCCTTATAACTCCCTAACAAAAAAAAAAATTGGTTCCAAAATTATGCTGATGTAAAGGAGACATGTGGGAAATGTTACTTATTAAGTATTTTGTGTGACATATCTCTGTGATTTAATTGCATAAAAATTCAAAGTTTGAAAATTGCGAAATTTTCAAAATTTTCGCCAAATTTCCGTTTTTTTCACAAATAAGCGCAGGTACTATCAAAGAAATTTTACCACTATCATGAAGTACAATATGTCACGAGAAAACAATGTCAGAATCACCAGGATCCGTTGAAGCGTTTCGGAGTTATAACCTCATAAAGGGACAGTGGTCAGAATTGTAAAAATTGGCCTGGTCATTAACGTGCAAACCACCCTTGGGGGTAAAGGGGTTAATGCAAAACCTTCTACCATATCTACTACATGGCCGGCTGGTATTAGGCACCTCCAATTACATGACCCAAGCTAATGTGGAAGTGAAAGGTGCTGTGAAAATCATTTCAACTACTGCGCTAACCTCTCAAATTTTGAGCATGTTCAATTTTATGGTAATGCCAAATATGTCTTTTCCACCTATTAAACAACACAAAAGTTCCCCATTCATCATTTGCAAGGTTTTTAAGTGACATACTCCAAAATGGTGCATGCAACATAACATTTTTTGCGGAAATAAAAAATGCTCTATATTTTTGTTTAGTTTTATTTTTAACCTTTTTTGCATTTTTTTAAGGCAAAAAAATTGTACACAATCCCAACCCTTGTGCAAAAATTTCTGGCATGCAAAAGAAAAATACTCCAGAAGGGACAGAATCACAATCGAGGTGGAAGGTGAGAGGATTGGAGTATTTTTGGGAAAAAATTTTGCAACTGTTGTGAATTTGCCACAAATATTTGTATTTAAAAAAAAACAACAACTGCATAATGTTGAACTAGAATGAGAAACAGATGAACTAGTAGAAAATTAGCTAAAAAAAAAAAAATTGTCACAAAATGAAAAATTGCCTTAAAAAAACAGGACAAAGACATGTACTTAAGGCAAAGCCAAGCAAGCATTCCCGTGTATGGGGGAGTTGGGACAGATAGCGGTAAGCTGCATCATCATTTGGCCGACAGTTACCTAATATTTGTTGCCAGAATTTTGAGCAACTATGAGTCTTTCCAGGTTTAAGACTGTTTTACATACAGTACATCAAATTCTTCCTTTATTTTGCAACCATTTTTGCAACTTTTGGGTTGTTGTTTTTTTTACACCAGCTCTGCCAACATTTTGGAAAGGAAGTTTGTATGCCATCAAAGTGGTGCTTAAGTATTTTTACAAACCAAGAAAAGAAAAAAAAGAAAAAAAGTAAGCTGCACAGCTCGACTTTCCAGAGATTAATAACTCGATGTGGAGAGTTTCCCAACAATAGGTAGTCCGGTCAGATGAAAGGCGGTGCTTGCGTGAAACAAAGTGTCCATGTAAATAAAAAAGTAGAAAGAACGCAATAGCACTCACCAATCAGTGGCAATTCAAACATCCTTTATTGGAACATATAGCAAAACATCTTCGCGGTTCAAGGGAGGGAGTGAGACCCGTGGAAGCGCTCGGTATTAGCGCGAAACGGCCGTCGTCGTCTTGCCTGTCGCACTCCCTCTCTCACTCCCTCCCTTGAACCGTGAAGATGTTTTGCTATATGTTCCAATAAAGGACGTTTGAATAGTCACTGATTGGTGAGTGCTATTGCGTTCTTTCTACTTTTTTATTTAAGTATTTTTACAAAAATGTACCCCAGTCCCAAATGGAGAACATTTCCAACATTGGAACATGCCAATTGAAAGATGCACAACACTCTGGTTATTAAGACCGGAATGCAAAACACCAGCCTTGCGGAATCGGGTCCTAGATGTTTGATCATTTTCAAGTTACCGTAATCCATTATTATTTGTTCACCAAAACAAATGGTATAATGGATGTCAGAAAGCCGCTAACCCGTCTTGAACAATTTCAGATGATGGGGGGGATAGTTGAAACATTAACAGAACGCAACATTTGGGACTAGTTATTGGCTTGTTTTACAAAGGTCTTCATAAGAAGTATACAGACTGTGAACAACACCATTTCTTTAGTTTCCAATGTATGAAAAAGCTCTTTCTGTACAAACGCTAAAGTCTGATGGGACTTACAACACTGACAGATAATTTCACACTTGTCGGTTCCACATTGACGTGGGCAGAGGTGTTAAAAAGGATATCACAGGAGCCGAATGAGCCCTGTGCACAGGGAGATGTATGGTGAAGCTCCGGCTGGAAGGACTGTTCGGAAAATAAAAGACAGCTAATACGATACATAGAGGTACCTAACCGCTGACCTTTCTGAGCAGACAAGTAGTGAACCTTTGTAGCCCATTTTCAGCTGGTTACAACACGGAACAGTTTGGGATAATGTCAGCGGCTTAAGTGCTACTGAATAGACGGGTCAGGAGCAGTTTGCAAATAGTGAAAATGTTTCTATGGGGGGAAATCAGTCACCAAATGGAAAATCGGCTCCATTTTAAAACACCACTTGTACCTGATGTTAATATTCAAGCATCTCCCATATAACAGTATAAAATCCCATGAAAAAATGAGATCTGTTTGCAACCTGTGTTGAATAGGTATATATTCAGGATCAGAAATGGTTCGACACTTGAATAAAGCAAATATGTACCGTATATGTAATTTAGAGAACGAAAACATGTAATATATTAGTCTAGTCACCATTAGATCGGAGGGGTCCGACTCCTTTTGAAGATGCAGCTCACCACCGGAAGTTCTATTATTGCGCTAGTGGCCACGATTGGTACTGCAAGCCTTCTCCCAGGCAAGTGAACAAAAGAACGGTCACTAGACCATTTAAAGCCACTAAAAAATATATGTAGCTGAACTATTCTAGCTGCCCATACAAATCAGCCAAATGATGCATCGGCAGGCAGCCATCTCGGCCGATTTTCCAATACGCAAGCAAGCTCCTGTGTTCTCCACAGGCGAGCTCCTGTGCTCTCTGTAGGCAAGCTCCAGTGTTCTCTATAGGCGAGCTCCTGTGCTCTCTGTAGGCGACTTCCTGTGTTCTCTATAGGCGAACTCCTGTGCTTTCTGTAGACAAGCTCCAGTGTTCTCTATAGGCGAGCTCCTGTGCTCTCTGTAGGCAAGCTCCAGTGTTCTCTATAGGCGAGTTCCTGTGCTCTTTGTAGGCAAGCTCCAGTGTTCTCTATAAGCGAGCTCCTGTGTTCTCTGTAGGCAAGCTCCAGTGTTCTCTATAGGCGAGCTCCTGTGCTCTCTGTAGGCAAGCTCCAGTGTTCTCTATAGGCGAGCTCCTGTGCTCTCTGTAGGAGACTTCCTGTGTTCTCTATAGGCAAGCTCCTGTGCTCTTTGTAGGCAAGCTCCAGTGTTCTCTATAGGCGAGCTCCTGTGCTCTCTATAGGCAAGCTCCAGTCTTCTCTATAGGAGAGCTCCTGTGCTCTCTGTAGGCAAGCTCCAGTGTTCTCTATAGGCGAGCTCCTGTGCTCTCTGTAGGCGACTTCCTGTGTTCTCCGCAGGCGAACTGTGTTCTCTGTAGGTGAGCTCCTGTTTTCTCCACAGGCGAGCTCCTGTGTTCTCCGCAGGCAAGCTCTTGTGCTCTCTGTAGGCGACTTCCTGTGTCCTCCGCAGGCGAACTGTGTTCTCTGTAGGCGAGCTCCTGTGTTCTGAGCAGGCAAGCTCCTGTGTTCTCTGCATGCTAACACGTTGGTCAACATGTTGGTCAACAATTTACTGTATCTCCAGGAGCACAATTCCATTGGCAGTCTGAAATTAGACATATATGATGGACATCTCTCATGACCATCAGTTGGCCGGCTCCCCCATACACATTAGACAGTCGACCAAACCTGTCGATATCAGTGGGTTTAGACGATATTAGTCTTGTGTTTGGGGGCCCTTACAGTGCGCTGTGGACTGTAAATCGGGAGGAGGACAACCACTAACTTGATATTGATGACCTATCTGACGGTCAAACTGTAGACTTAGTATGTTTTGTATATAAAATATAGTGTATCTATCCTATTTTTTCCTATAATCTAAACCTAACCCTTTTGCAAGAACAGTCTTATGAGCTGTCTCTGCTAATCAGTAGGTTAACAACATGGTGCCAGGACATAAAAATGATCATGAGAACATCTGCATATGAACATGTCCCTATCCACATGCCACTATCTGTCACAACATGCTGGTGTATAGAGACCACTGAAAAACAATGTTACATGACTTATTTTACAAAGACCAACATAAATAAGGTCCATAGCTCTGGAGACCCTTCTTTGTTGACCTCTCTCTGGAGACACTTTCCAACCAGAAGGAGAAGACAGCTGGAGGATGCCAGGACCGGATAATAATGACACCAACACACAGATGGCCAATGTCCTCCACTACTGATGTTTGTATGATCCTTGCTGGTTCTAATACATGTCATTATATCTGCTGCGCACATCAATAAGGCCGCGGCTTGAAAGACTTTATTTAAATAAGGAAGGTCCAGAGGTCAGAAAAGTATTCTATGCCATGGTAGGAAATCTATGGAAATGTGAAATACTGTGCGAGTACGTAGAGAATAAATGAACGATAAATTATGCTTCCATATATAATACTAAAATGGATCAAGTTAGAAATGTTTACTAAACCCCCCCAAAAATCATTTAATAATGGACACCTACTTCGTTAAGGACACCCCAAGAGAAATATGGTAGATATATAGTCCTTTGGGGACATTTTTCTGATCATAAATACATGTATTTTTTATCTAAAAATCTTTTTTGCCATTTTGTTTTATTACAAATAATGCATCATTTGCCTCCTGTAGCTTCTATGCTATTTGTGACCAGGCCAAATTTTACAATTCTGCCCACTGTCACGTTAGGTGGTTATAACCATGAAACGCAAAGGATCCCACTGATTCTGAGACTGTTCTTTCGTGACATATTGTACTTCAGGATAGTAGTACAATTTCTGCAATATGACTTGTGTTTGTGAAAAAAAATCTAGAAATTTTGTGAAAATTTTGCAACCAACATAGTTAATGAATAACATTTCCCACACCTCAACTCTACATCTGCACAATTTTGAAACATTTTTTTTTTTTGCTAGGAAATTAAAAATGTTAAAAGATGACCAGCGATTTCTCATTTCTCCAACAAAATTTACAAAACCATTTGTTTTAAGGACCAGATCACATTTGTAGTGACTTTAAGGGGTCTATATGACAGAAAATTCCCAAAAGTGACACCATTCTAAGAACTGCACCCCTGAAGGAGCTCAAAAACCACATTCAGGAAGTTTATTAACCCTTCAGGCCAGTAACGTAGCTACCGGGGGGGCAGAGGGTGTGGGCGCCCCGGGCCCGGTGCTCTGAGGGGGACCACCCGGAGCTACGCTACTGTAACTGCATACAGTTACATTCTGCGGCAGAGCAGAGGGAATCAATCTCCCTGCTCTGCCGCTATGGTGCCCCTGAGCAGGCGGGGGGCCCGGTGCCAGCAGTGGGCCCCTAGCCCGTCATCGCAAGGTCAGCTGTATCGGCATTTAGCCAATACAGCTGACCGCGGTGATGAGGGAAGGAGCGTTGCGCTCCTTCTCCCATCATCCCCCACATCGTCTGACAGCGGGAGCGATGACGTCACCACCCGGCGCCCGCTTTCAGATGAGCGGGAGAAGGGAGCGCCGCTAGAACAAGGAGGAAGAGAGGTGAGTATTTATTGTGTTTCTTATAGGGGTGCTGCCTTACATACAGGATCTGCCTATGCGGGGTGCTGCCTTACATACAGGATCTGCCTATGCGGGGTGCTGCCTTACATACAGGATCTGCCTATGCGGGGTGCTGCCTTACATACAGGATCTGCCTATGCGGGGTGCTGCCTTATATACAGGATCTGCCTATGGGGGGTGCTGCCTTATATACAGGATCTGCCTATGGGGGCTGCTGCCTTATATAAAGGATCTGCCTATGGGGGGGCTGCTGCCTTACATACAGGATCTGCCTATGGGGGTGCTGCCTTATATACAGGATCTGCCTATGGGGGGTGCTGCCTTATATACAGGATCTGCCTATGGGGGGTGCTGCCTTATATACAGGATCTGCCTATGGGGGGTGCTGCATTATATACAGGATCTGCCTATGGGGGGTGCTGCCTTATATACAGGATCTGCCTATGGGGGGTGCTGCCTTATATACAGGATCTGCCTATGGGGGGTGCTGCCTTATATACAGGATCTGCCTATGGGGGGTACTGCCTTATATACAGGATCAGCCTATGGGGGGTGCTGCCTTATATACAGGATCTGCCTATGGGGGTGCTGCCTTATATACAGGATCTGCCTATGGGGGGTGCTGCCTTATATACAGGATCTGCCTATGGGGGGTGTTGCCTTACATACAGGATCTGCCTATGGGGGGTGCTGCCTTATATACAGGATCTGCCTATGGGGGTGCTGCCTTATATACAGGATCTGCCTATGGGGGGTGCTGCCTTACATACACGATCTACCTATGGGGGGTGCTGCCTTATATACAGGATCTGCCTATGGGGGGTGCTGCCTTATATACAGGATCTGCCTATGGGGGGTGCTGCCTTATATACAGGATCTGCCTATGGGGGGTGCTGCCTTACATACAGGATCTGCCTTACATACAGGATCTGCCTATGGGGGTGCTGCCTTATATACAGGATCTGCCTATGGGGGGTGCTGACTTACATACAGGATCTCAAAAAACAAAAGAGAAAGAGACGCAGCACCGCTGCAGTACACTCACCCCTCGTGTGTGGAGCTTGTCCGGAAAGCTGAGACTCCAAACATCCAGGCAATCAGTCCTAAGAGGGTGCAGCATCCATAGAAAGCCAGTCACAGTAAATGCCAAAGAAGAAAGTGGAGCGCACTCCTCAATACGGACGAAGAAGTAATCTTTATTGAGACATCTTACAAGGAAGAGCGGACGGGAGAAAAATGTGTTCGGGAAAGAACGGGACCGTTCTTTCCCGAACACATTTTTCTCCCGTCCGCTCTTCCTTGTAAGATGTCTCAATAAAGATTACTTCTTCGTCCGTATTGAGGAGTGCGCTCCACTTTCTTCTTTGGCATTTACATACAGGATCTGCCTATGTGGTGTGCTGCCTTATATACAGGATCTGCCTATGGTGGGGCTGCTGCCTTACATACAGGAACTGCCTAGGGGGGGCTGCCTTATATACAGGATCTGCCTATGGGGGGTGCTGCCTTATATACAGGATCTGCCTACGGGAGGTGCTGCCTTATATACAGGATCTGACTATGGGGGTGCTGCCTTATATACAGGATCTGACTATGGGGGTGCTGCCTTATATACAGGATCTGCCTATGGGGGGTGCTGCCTTATATTCAGGATCTGCCTATGGGGGGTGCTGCCTTATATACAGGATCTGCCTATGGGGGGTGCTGCCTTATATTCAGGATCTGCCTATGGGGGGTGCTGCCTTATATACAGGACCTACCTATTGGGGGTGCTGCCTTATAGAATCTGCCTTTGGGGGGGTGCTACCTTATATAGAGGATCTGCCTATGGGGGGTGCTGTCATATACAGGATCTGCCTATGAGGGGTGCTGCCTTATATACAGGATCTGCCTATGGGGGGTGCTGCCTTATATACAGGATCTGCCTATGAGGGAGGTGCAGTAATAGGGTCACATACAGCAGCAGCTCAGTATTGGGGTATCAGGGGCAGTAATGTGGTTACATACGGCAGCAGTGGCTCAGTATTGGGGTATCAGGTGCAGTAATAGGGACATATACGGCAGCAGCGGCTCAGTATTGGGGTATCAGGTGCAGTAATAGGGACACATACGGCAGCAGTGGCTCAGTATTGGGGTATCAGGGGCAGTAATAGGGACACATGGCAGCAGCGGCTCAGTATTGGGGTAACAGGGGCAGTAATAGGGACACATATGGCAGCAGCGGCTCAGTATTGAGGTATCAGGGGCAGTAATAGGGAAACATACGGCAGCAGCGGCTCAGTATTGGAGTATTGGGGTATCAGCAGAATGAAAAGTTTGTGCAGGTTGGGAATAGATGGTGATGGGGCTGGAATGAGAAGTGAAATGTGTTTTTGTTGTATTCTCTGCAGAGTCGTTGCTAGAAGAAGTTGTCGTGTCGGTCTGGGCCAGATGGAAAAGACGGGAAAAGTGAACGATTCCATCAGAGAGAACGTCAGCGGTAAGTCATTATCTTTAACTGTGCTGTGATCTCTTGTATGTTCTGTAGGGCTGTTATCTACTCCTGACCATATGGCGGTAATAAAAGTGTTGGTCGTTATATAGAGATTATCTTCAGTAGTAGCGCGGTCACCTGATGAGGTTCTCCTCCACTATTAGGGGGCGTCACCCAGATGTTATCAAGGCTGCCTGGTTAGGGGCCCACTCAGAAGCTTCGCCCCCCCCCCCCCTGAACCAAAACCCTAGCTACACCTCTGCTTCAGGTGCTTCATGGGAACTGAAGCACCATTGAAGGAAAAAATTAAACATAACTTTTGTTCACGAAAATGTTACTTTAAACCCAAACTTTTCACAAATGTAACAGGAAAAAATGGACCCCAAAATTTGTTGTGCAATTTCTCCTGTGTATGTCGATTTCCCATATGTGGGGGGAAACTACTGGGAAGGAGCGCTATATGACTTTTGGAGAACAAAATTGGCTGGAATCATTAGCGGACGCTATGTCGCATTTGGAGAGCCCCTGATGTGCCTAAACAGTGGAAACCCCCCACAAGTGAACCCATTTTGGAAACTAGGTCCCTCAAGGAATGTATCTAGACGTATGGTGAGCACCTTTAACCCGCAGGTGATTTGCTGAAATTTATAAAGTAGAGATGTGGAAAAAAAAATTTCCAACAAAAATGTTATTAGCCCTATTTTTTTATTTTCACGAGGATAACAGGAGAAAATGGAAACCAAAATTTGATGTGCAATATCGCCGAAGTACGCAGGCACCCCATATGTAGGCGACAACTACTGTTTGGGTGCATGGGAGAGCTCAGAAAGGAAGGTACAATTGTTCGGCCGAACAGGTCAGGTAATTACTCTGCATCACTCCCGGTCACATGGTTCCGTCCACTTATTCCATTGGTGCTTAGTCATGATAAAAACTCCGTATTTACCCACCCCAGACACGCCCCCGGAAGAAGCTTGTTGCGAAACGCGCGTTGGGGTGAGGTGGAATGCTGTGCTGACTGCAGGTAGATATTATTATAAAGTCTGGATTTTGTGCACTGGTATTTTGTATATTACAGGCATGCTTAGGCAGCTAGAGGTGTACCGGACAATATGAGATTATGGAGCTACTACCGTGCATTTGATGTTACTGAATGATGTACTACACTCAGCCTTCCACCTTATGTTAGGGTGCTTGGGCATTTTATGCATTTTAATAATTTTTCCAATAAAAGCTTTAATTCACTTTAATCTGAATCTCTTCGTTTTGGCTACCTGTCTGGGTGACCGTTGTTGTTTATAGCTTATCTACAGCATTCTGAAATGCTGTAGATAAGCCCCCAATGTATCCTGAAAGAGGAGAAAAGGAGGTTAGATTATACTCACCTGGGTGGGCGGTCCGGTCCGATGGGCGTCGCGGTCCGGGGCCTCCCATCTTCTTACGATGACATCCTCTTCTTGTCTTCACGCTGCGGCGCAGGCGTACTTTGTCTGCCCTGTTGAGGGCAGAGCAAAGTACTGTAGTGGGCAGGTGCTGGGCCTCTCTGACCTTTCCCGCCGCCTGACCACTGCAGTAGTTTGCTTGCTCTGCCCTCAACAGGGAAATAAAGTATGCCTGCGCCGGAGCCGTGGCAGGAAGAAAAGAAGAGGACGTCATCCTATGAAGATGGGAGGCCCCGGACTGGACCGCAACACCCATCGGACCGGACCGCAGCGGGACCGCCTGTCCAGGTGAGTATAATCTAACCTCTTTTTCTCATCTTTCAGGATACATCGGGGGCTTATCTAAAGTATTACAGAATGCTGTAGATAAGCCCCTGATGACGGTGGGCTTAGCTCACCTTCTATTTTGGGGGTGACAGGTTCCCTTTAACCCCTTTCTGACATCGGACGTACTATCCCGTCAATGTGGGGTGGGCCCCTATGACCATGGACGGGATAGTACGTCCAGCGCGATCGGCGGCGCTCTCGAGGGGAGCGTCGCCGATCGCGGCCGGGTGTCAGCTGCCTATCGCAGCTGACATCCGGCACTATGTGCCAGGAGCGGTCACGGACCGCCCCCGGCACATTAACCCCTGGCACACCGCGATCAAAGATGATCGCGATGTGCCGGCGGTGCAGGGAAGCACCGCGCAGGGAGGGGGCTCCCTGCGGGCTTCCCTGAGCCCCCCGCAGCAACGCGATGTGATCGCGTTGCTGCGAGGGTCTTACCTCCCTCCCTCCCTGCTCGAGCCCCGGATCCAAGATGGCCGCGGATCCGGGTCCTGCAGGGAGGGAGGTGACTTCACAGAGCCTGCTCAGAGCAGGCACTGTGAAGGCTGCAGCGCTGCATGTCAGATCAGTGATCTGACAGAGTGCTGTGCACACTGTCAGATCACTGATCTGTGATTGTCCCTGGGACAAAGTAAAAAAGTAAAAAAAAAATTTTTCAAATGTGTAAAAAAAAATAAAAAAAAATATTCCAAAATAATGAAAAAATATATATATATTATTCCCATAAATACATTTCTTTATCTAAATAAAAAAAAACAATAAAAGTACACATATTTAGTATCGCCGCGTCCGTAACGGCCCGACCTATAAAACTGGCCCACTAGTTAACCCCTTCAGTAAACACCGTAAGAAAAAAAAAAAAAAAAAACGAGGCAAAAAACAACGCTTTATTATCATACCGCCGAACAAAAAGTGGAATAACACGCGATCAAAAAGACAGATATAAATAACCATGGTACCGCTGAAAACGTCATCTTGTCCCGCAAAAAACGAGCCGCCATACAGCATCATCAGCAAAAAAATAAAAAAGTTATAGTCCAGAGAATAAAGCGATGCCAAAATAATTATTTTTTCTATAAAATAGTTTTTATCGTATAAAAGCGCCAAAACATAAAAAAATGATATAAATGAGGTGTCGCTGTAATCGTACTGACCCGAAGAATAAAACTGCTTATCAATTTTACCAAACGCGGAACGGTATAAACGCCTCCCCCAAAAGAAATTCATGAATAGCTGGTTTTTGGTCATTCTGCCTCACAAAAATCGGAATAAAAAGCGATCAAAAAATGTCACGTGCCCGAAAATGTTACCAATAAAAACGTCAACTCGTCCCGCAAAAAACAAGACCTCACATGACTCTGTGGACCAAAATATAGAAAAATTATAGCTCTCAAAATGTGGTAACGCAAAAAATATTTTTTGCAATAAAAAGCGTCTTTCAGTGTGTGACGGCTGCCAATCATAAAAATCCGCTAAAAAACCCGCTATAAAAGTAAATCAAACCCCCCTTCATCATCCCCTTAGTTAGGGAAAAATTAAAAAAATGTATTTATTTCCATTTTCCCATTAGGGCTAGGGCTAGGGTTAGAGTTAGGGCTAGGGTTAGGGCTAGGGTTAGGGCTAGGTCTAGGGCTAGGGTTAGGGCTAGGGTTAGGGCTAGGGCTAGGGTTAGGGCTAGGGCTACAGTTTGGGTTGGGGCTAAAGTTACAGTTAGGGTTTAGATTACATTTACGGTTGGGAATAGGGTTGGGATTAGGGTTAGGGGTGTGTCTGGGTTAGAGGTGTGGTTAGGGTTACTGTTGGGATTAGGGTTAGGGATGTGTTTGGATTAGGGTTTCAGTTATAATTGGGGGGTTTCCACTGTTTAGGCACATCAGGGGCTCTCCAAACGCGACATGGCGTCCGATCTCAATTCCAGCCAATTCTGCGTTGAAAAAGTAAAACAGTGCTTCTTCCCTTCCGAGCTCTCCCGTGTGCCCAAACAGGGGTTTACCCCAATATATGGGGTATCAGCGTACTCAGGACAAATAGGACAACAACTTTTGGGGTCCAATTTCTCCTGTTACCCTGGGGAAAATACAAAACTCGGGGCTAAAATATATTTTTTGTGGGAAAAAAAAAGATTTTTTATTTTCACGGCTCTGCATTATAAACTGTAGTGAAACACTTGGGGGTTCAAAGTTCTCACAACACATCTAGATTAGTTCCCTGGGGGGTCTAGTTTCCAATATGGGGTCACTTGTGGGGGGTTTCTACTGTTTAGGTACATTAGGGGTTCTGCAAACGCAATGTGACGTCTGCAGACCATTCCATCTAAGTCTGCATTCCAAATGGCGCTCCTTCCCTTCCGAGCTCTGCCATGCGCTCAAACGGTGGTTTCCCCCAACATACGGGGTATCAGCGTACTCAGAACAAATTGGACAACAACTTTTGGGGTCGAATTTCTCCTCTTACCCTCGGGAAAATACAAAACTGGGGGCTAAAAAATAATTTTGGGGGGAAAGATTTTTTTTTTTAATTTTCACGGCTCTGCGTTACAAACTGTAGTGAAACACTTGGGGGTTCAAAGCTATCACAACACATCTAGATGAGTTCCTTAGGGGGTCTAGTTTCCAAAATGGTGTCACTTGTGGGAGGTTTCTACTGTTTAGGTACATTAGGGGCTCTGCAAATGCAATGTGACACCTGCAGACCATTCCATCTAAGTCCTCATTCCAAATGGAGCTCCTTCCCTTCCGAGCCCTCCCATGCGCCCAAACAGTGGTTCCCCCCCACATATGGGGTATCAGCGCACTCAGGACAAATTGGACAACAAATTGTGGGGTCGAATTGCTCCTGTTACCCTCGAGAAAATACAAAACTGGGGGCTAAAAAATAATTTTTGTGGGAAAAAATTTTTGTTTTATTTTTACGGCTCTCCATTATAAACTTCTGTGAAGCCCTTGGTGGGTCAAAGCGCTCAGCACACATCTAGATAAGTTCCTAAGGGGGTCTACTTTCCAAAATGGTGTCACTTGTGGGGGGTTTCTACTGTTTAGGTACATTAGGGGCTCTGCAAACGCAATGTGACACCTGCAGACCATTCCATCTAAGTCTGCATTCAAATGGCACTCCTTCCCTTCTGAGCCCTCCCATGTGCCCAAACAGTGGTTCCCCCCACATATGGTGTATCATCGCACTCAGGACAAATCGGGCAACAAATTTTGGGGTCCAATTTCTCCTGTTACCCTCAGGAAAATACAAAACTGGGGGCTAAAAAAATAATTTTTGTGGGAAAAAAATTTTGTTTTATTTTTACGGCTCTGCATTATAAACTTCTCTGAAGCACTTGGTGGGTCAAAGTGCTCACCACACCTCTAGATAAGTTCCTTAGGGGGTCTACTTTCCAAAATGGTGTCATTTGTGGGGGGCTTCAATGTTTAGGCACATCAGTGGCTCTTCAAACGCAACATGGCGTCCCATCTCAATTCCTGTCAATTTTGCTTTGAAAAGTCAAACGGCGCTCCTTCCCTTCCGAGCTCTCCCATCCGCCCAAACAGTGGTTTACCCCCACATATGGGCTATCAGCGTACTCAGGACAAATTGTACAACAACTTTTGGGGTCCAATTTCTTCTCTTACCCTCGGGAAAATAAAAAATTGGGGGCGAAAAGATAATTTTTGTGAAAAAATATGATTTTTTATTTTTACGGTTCTACATTATAAACTTCTGTGAAGCACTTGGTGGGTCAAAGTGCTCACCACACCTCTAGATAAGTTCCTTAGGGGGTCTACTTTCCAAAATGGTGTCACTTGTGGGGGGTTTCAATGTTTAGCCACATCAGGGGCTCTCCAAACGAAACATGGCGTCCCATCTCAATTCCAGTCAATTTTGCATTGAAAAGTCAAATGGCACTCCTTCGCTTCCGAGCTCTGCCATGCGCCCAAACAGTGGTTTACCCCCACATGTGGGGTATTGGCATACTCAGGACAAATTGTACAACAATGTTTGGGGTCCATTTTCTCCTGTTACCCTTGGTAAAATAAAACAAATTGGAGCTGAATTAAATTTTTTGTGAAAAAAAGTTAAATGTTCATTTTTATTTAAACATTCAAAAAATTCCTGTAAAGCACCAGAAGGGTTAATAAACTTCTTGAATATGGTTTTGAGCACCTTGAGGGGTGTAGTTTTTAGAATAGTGTCACACTTGGGTATTTTCTATCATATAGACCCCTCAAAATGACTTCAAATGAGATGTGGTCCCTAAAATAAAATGGTGTTGTAGAAATGAGAAATTGCTGGTCAACTTTTAACCCTTATAACTCCCTAACAAAAAAAAATTTTGGTTCCAAAATTGTGCTGATGTAAAGTAAAGTAGACATGTGGGAAATGTTACTTATTAAGTATTTTGTGTGACATATCTCTGTGATTTAATTGCATAAAAATTCAAAGTTGGAAAATTGCGAAATTTTCATAATTTTCGCCAAATTTCCGTTTTTTTCACAAATAAACGCAGGTACTATCAAAGAATTTTTACCATTGTCATGAAGTACAATATGTCACGAGAAAACAATGTCAGAATCACCAGGATCCATTGAAGCGTTACAGAGTTATAACCTCATAAAGGGACAGTGGTCAGAATTGTAAAAATTGGCCCGGTCATTAACCCCTTTCTGCCATTAGACGTACTATTGCGTCCATGTGGGGTGGGCTTTACTTCCCAAGGACGCAATAGTACGTCATATGCGATCGGCAGCGCTCACGGGGGGAGCGCCGCCGATCGCGGCCGGGTGTCAGCTGTTTATCGCAGCTGACATCCGGCACTATGTGCCAGGAGCGGTCACGGACCGCCCCCGGCACATTAACCCCCGGCACACCGCGATCAAAGATGATCGCGATGTGCCGGCGGTACAGGGAAGCACCGCGCAGGGAGGGGGCTCCCTGCGGGCTTCCCTGAGCCCCCCGCAGCAACGCGATGTGACCGCGTTGCTGCGAGGGTCTCACCTCCCTCCCTGCTCCCTCCAGCCCCGGATCCAAGATGGCCGCGGATCCGGGTCCTGCAGGGAGGGAGGTGGCTTCACAGAGCCTGCTCAGAGCAGGCACTGTGAAGGCTGCAGCGCTGCATGTCAGATCAGTGATCTGACAGAGTGCTGTGCAAACTGTCAGATCACTGATCTGTGATGTCCCCCCCTGGGACAAAGTAAAAAAGTAAAAAAAAAAAAATTTCAAATGTGTAAAAAAAATAAAAAAAAATATTCCAAAATAATGAAAAAAATATATATATATATTATTCCCATAAATACATTTCTTTATCTAAATAAAAAAAAAAAAAAAATAAAAGTACACATATTTAGTATCGCCGCGTCCGTAACGGCCCGACCTATAAAACTGGCCCACTAGTTAACCCCTTCAGTAAACACCGTAAGAAAAAAAAAAAAAAAAACGAGGCAAAAAACAACGCTTTATTATCATACCGCCGAACAAAAAGTGGAATAACACGCGATCAAAAAGACAGATATAACTAACCATGGTACCGCTGAAAACGTCATCTTGTCCCGCAAAAAACGAGCCGCCATACAGCATCATCAGCAAAAAAATAAAAAAGTTATAGTCCTGAGAATAAAGTGATGCAAAAATAATTATTTTTTCTATAAAATAGTTTTTATCGTATAAAAGCGCCAAAACATAAAAAAATGATATAAATGAGGTATCGCTGTAATCGTACTGACCCGAAGAATAAAACTGCTTCATCAATTTTACCAAACGCGGAACGGTATAAACGCCTCCCCCAAAAGAAATTCATGAATAGCTGGTTTTTGGTCATTCTGCCTCACAAAAATCGGAATAAAAAGCGATCAAAAAATGTCACGTGCCCGAAAATGTTACCAATAAAAACATCAACTCGTCCCGCAAAAAACAAGACCTCACATGACTCTGTGGACCAAAATATAGAAAAATTATAGCTCTCAAAATGTGGTAACGCAAAAAATATTTTTTGCAATAAAAAGCGTCTTTCAGTGTGTGACGGCTGCCAATCATAAAAATCCGCTAAAAAACCCGCTATAAAAGTAAATCAAACCCCCCTTCATCACCCCCTTAGTTAGGGAAAAATTTAAAAAATGTATTTATTTCCATTTTCCCATTAGGGCTAGGGTTAGAGTTAGGGCTAGGGTTAGGGCTAGGGCTAGGGTTAGGGCTAGGGTTAGGGCTAGGGTTAGGGCTAGGGTTAGGGCTAGGGTTAGGGCTAGGGTTAGGTTTAGGGCTAGGGTTAGGGTTAGGGCTAGGGTTAGGGCTAGGGTTAGGGCTAGGGTTAGGGCTAGGGTTAGGGTTAGGGCTAGGGTTAGGGCTAGGGTTAGGGCTAGGGCTAGGGTTAGGGTTAGGGTTAGGGCTAGGGTTAGGGCTAGGGTTAGGATTAGGGTTAGGGCTAGGGTTAGGGCTACAGTTTGGGTTGGGGCTAAAGTTACAGTTAGGGTTTAGATTACATTTACGGTTGGGAATAGGGTTGGGATTAGGGTTAGGGGTGTGTCTGGGTTAGAGGTGTGGTTAGGGTTACTGTTGGGATTAGGGTTAGGGATGTGTTTGGATTAGGGTTTCAGTTATAATTGGGGGGTTTCCACTGTTTAGGCACATCAGGGGCTCTCCAAACGCGACATGGCGTCCGATCTCAATTCCAGCCAATTCTGCGTTGAAAAAGTAAAACAGTGCTTCTTCCCTTCCGAGCTCTCCCGTGTGCCCAAACAGGGGTTTACCCCAACATATGGGGTATCAGCGTACTCAGGACAAATAGGACAACAACTTTTGGGGTCCAATTTCTCCTGTTACCCTTGGGAAAATACAAAACTCGGGGCTAAAACATATTTTTTGTGGGAAAAAAAAAGATTTTTTATTTTCACGGCTCTGCGTTATAAACTGTAGTGAAACACTTGGGGGTTCAAAGTTCTCACAACACATCTAGATTAGTTCCCTGGGGGGTCTAGTTTCCAATATGGGGTCAATTGTGGGGGGTTTCTACTGTTTAGGTACATTAGGGGCTCTGCAAATGCAATGTGACACCTGCAGACCATTCCATTTAAGTCCTCATTCCAAATGGAGCTCCTTCCCTTCCGAGCCCTCCCATGTGCCCAAACAGTGGTTCCCCCCACATATGGTGTATCATCGCACTCAGGACAAATTGGGCAACAAATTTTGGGGTCCAATTTCTCCTGTTACCCTCAGGAAAATACAAAACTGGGGGCTAAAAAAATAATTTTTGTGGGAAAAAAATTTTGTTTTATTTTTACGGCTCTGCATTATAAACTTCTGTGAAGCACTTGGTGGGTCAAAGTGCTCACCACACCTCTAGATAAGTTCCTTAGGGGGTCTACTTTCCAAAATGGTGTCATTTGTGGGGGGTTTCAATGTTTAGGCACATCAGTGGCTCTTCAAACGCAACATGGCGTCCCATCTCAATTCCTGTTAATTTTGCTTTGAAAAGTCAAACGGCGCTCCTTCCCTTCCGAGCTCTCCCATCCACCCAAACAGTGGTTTACCCCCACATATGGGGTATCAGCGTACTCAGGACAAATTGTACAACAACTTTTGGGGTCCAATTTCTTCTCTTATCCTTGGGAAAATAAAAAATTGGGGGCAAAAAGATAATTTTTGTGAAAAAATATGATTTTTTATTTTTACGGTTCTACATTATAAACTTCTGTGAAGCACTTGTTGGGTCAAAGTGCTCACCACACCTCTAGATAAGTTCCTTAGGGGGTCTACTTTCCAAAATGGTGTCACTTGTGGGGGGTTTCAATGTTTAGCCACATCAGGGGCTCTCCAAACGAAACATGGCGTCCCATCTCAATTCCAGTCAATTTTGCATTGAAAGTCAAATGGCACTCCTTCGCTTCCGAGCTCTGCCATGCGCCCAAACAGTGGTTTACCCCCACATGTGGGGTATTGGCATACTCAGGACAAATTGTACAACAATGTTTGGGGTCCATTTTCTCCTGTTACCCTTGGTAAAATAAAACAAATTGGAGCTGAATTAAATTTTTTGTGAAAAAAAGTTAAATGTTCATTTTTATTTAAACATTCAAAAAATTCCTGTGAAGCACCAGAAGGGTTAATAAACTTCTTGAATATGGTTTTGAGCACCTTGAGGGGTGTAGTTTTTAGAATGGTGTCACACTTGGGTATTTTCTATCATATAGACCCCTCAAAATGACTTCAAATGAGATGTGGTCCCTAAAATAAAATGGTGTTGTAGAAATGAGAAATTGCTGGTCAACTTTTAACCCTTATAACTCCCTAACAAAAAAAAATTTTGTTTCCAAAATTGTGCTGATGTAAAGTAGACATGTGGGAAATGTTATTTATTAAGTATTTTGTGTGACATATCTCTGTGATGTAATTGCATAAAAATTCAAAGTTGGAAAATTGCGAAATTTTCATAATTTTCGCCAAATTTCCGTTTTTTTCACAAATAAACGCAGGTACTATCAAATAATTTTTACCATTGTCATGAAGTACAATATGTCACGAGAAAACAATGTCAGAATCACCGGGATCCGTTGAAGCGTTCCAGAGTTATAACCTCATAAAGGGACAGTGGTCAGAATTGTAAAAATTGGCCCGGTCATTAACGTGCAAACCACCCTTGGGGGTAAAGGGGTTAACTTGCAAACCACCCTTGGGGGTAAAGGGGTGAATAATGGCATAGCCTACTATGAAGAGTTTTGCAAAGTCTCAATACATCAGGATTTCTCCTACCTGGTAAAATTATTCATTTTGCACTTTATTTTTTTTTTTTGTGGCACTTAAATGGGTATTTCCATCTCCAAGATCCAATCCCAATATGTAGTAGGTGTAATAATAATAATATTAGCAAATACCTTCAATCAGAAATGTAGCATAGTTCTTCTGATCTCCTATATTGCTTACCCCATGTGCAGGACATTGCAGTAGCTTAGGTATCTATGGTTACAACCACTCATATAGTGACAGTTAGTTGTTGTTAGTGGTTGTAACCATGGATACCTAAGCTAATGTAATGACCTGCATATGGGGTAAGTGATAGAGCGAATCAGAAGAACTATACTACACTTCTAATTGGAGTCATTTACTATTATTATTATTATTACACCTACTACATTTTGGGATAGGATCTTGGAGATGGAAATACCCCTTTAACTTAGCAGCCTATAATACATTTTAGTGAGTGCACTGATGCTCGTTACATAATGTCGCAGGCAGTTTATATAAGGAACGATCAATGACAGATTTCACCAAGTGGTGTATTAAATCTCGCACAAAAGAAGACAATCTCCCGTCCTGTGCAGGCACAATGCTGGCAATACACCGCATACAGGCTATGGAGGTTAGCATGATATATGGGAGCCCAGAGGCGTATTTAATGGAGTGCGGGCACAATGGCTGGCATAATTAAGTCAGTGGGGGGATAATAAAGCGAAGAAGTATATTCTATAGAAAGAAACAGATTGCAGGCACAATCTAAATGTTATTAATGGGCGATACACGTTGGAAAAGTTTGGCATGCTATTGTCAATTACTATAAGCTACAGAGGAGAGACGCATTATTTCCGCTATTTTTGGGGTATCATCAAATCTAACTAATTTCTTCTATAGCATCAGTTTTTAACCCCTTCTCTTCTGCTTTATTTTTATTATTCACGTTTTTCAATTGACATAACCATATGACGGCATTTTTTAATTTTTTTTGCAGTATAAGTTACTTTTTTATCATAATTGTTTAATTTACCATGTAATGTATTGAAGAACTTGATGAAGACACATTCTCTTTAAGGCTAGCTTCACACTAGCGTTCAGCAGGGCTGCGGATGGCAGACTTCTTCCTCCATGAACCGCCGCCCATTGCAGCGCCTCCTCCTTCACCTCTGCCTACGTCTGCATGTGTTCTGCGCACCCTATCTTTAACATTGGGTGCGGATGCCTCCGCATGCGTCGTTTTGAAGCTGCGCCGACCGCAACAAAATCCTAACATGCTGCGTTTGATGCAGGTCGGCGCGGCGTCAAGGCGACGCATGCGGAGGCATCTGCATACATCCGCATGGCCTGTGTAACCAACGTTAAAGATAGGGTACGCAGGACGCATGCCGACGTAGGTGGTGCGGAAGGAAGAGGTGTGGCAGTGTGCGGGGCTTCACAGAGGATGGCGGCTTTCATCCGCAGCCCTGCCGAACGCTAGTGTGAAGCCTGCCTAAGGGATTGCTTTTAGCAAAGCCATATGACAATTTTTTTGGCACCATATTAGTTCTACATATAACTTTTAGGCTGCTTTTACACTTGCCGCCTTTTTGCGGGCCAGTAGATTTCTATGGGCCTCAAAAACGGCCCGCAAAAATACATCGGCTAACAAGAACAGTGCTGAATCATGAAGGATCCTCACAAAGGAGAAGTTCCATTCAACTACCGCCCAATAACCTGCCTCACAACAACATGGAAACTCCTGTCAGGCATCATAGCCACCAAGCTACAGAACCACATGAACCAGTACATGAGTCCAGCTCAGAAAGGCATTGGGACCAACACCAGAGGCTCTAAGCACCAGATCCTAGTAGATAGAGCAGTCTCTCGAGACTCAAGATCCAGACAGACCAATCTCAGCACAGCCTGGATTGACTACAGGAAATCCTATGACTCAATGCCACACACATGGATCTGTGAATGCTTGGTTCTCTACAATGTCAACAGGAAATTAAGAACCTTCCTCAAACTCAATGGGGCAATGGAGAACAACATTGGAAGTCAACTCAAGACAACTGGCTCAAGTGACCATCAAATGCGACATGTACCAAGATGATACACTGTCCCCATTGCTGTTGTGCATAGGCTTGAACCCCGTCAGTCAGATAATTACAGAGTCTGGCTATGGATACAGGTTCAAGAGTGGAAGCACCATCAGCAACCTCCTCTTCATAGATGACATCAAGGTGTATGCGAAAACAAACGAGGTATCTATTCACTAATCCTCCTGACAAGGATCTACAGCGAAGACATCGGGATGTCTGGAGACTGGAGAAGTACGAGCGGTTCGTAATAAAGAGAGGCAAAGAAGTCAAGACTGATGGAGTGGAATTACCAGCAAGACACATAGCAGATGTACAGACAAGCTACAAGTACCTCGGCATCCCACAGGGATACGAAACCATAATGAGGAAGCAAGGAAAGCAGCAACATCCAAATACCATCAAGGGGTAAGACAGGTCCTGAAGAGTCTGTTCAATGGTGAAAATAAAATCTGCGCCATCAATACATATGCCCTGCCAGTTATCAGATACCCTGCTGGAATATGGAATAGTGTGCTGGCCAAAAGAAGAGATGGAAGCTGCCAGATGTGAAGACACGAAAGCTCCTCACCATGCATGGAGGTTTCCACCCTAAGTCTAACACCCAAAGATGGTATACCAACAGAAAGGAGGGTGGTCGAGGCTTGATAAGCATCCAAGCCATCATCACGGAATAAAAAAGGTGTATCCAGGAATATGTCAGAAAAATGGCACCAAAAGATGAGATGCTGAGATAAAGCCTAAGGCAGCAACAACAACAGATCTGGAAGGAAGAACAGGAACATGAAGCGCTATGGCAAGATGAGCCGCCGCATGGGATGTACCATCAACAGATAATGGAGATGGCTGACATGGAGAAATCCTACCAATGGCTGGAGAAAGCTAGACTCAGAGACAGCACAGTGGCACTAATCATAGCGGCACCAGAGCAAGCGCCAAGTACCAGATCCATAGAAGCAGGAACCTACTACACAAATCAAGACCCAAGGTGCAGACTATGCAAAGAAACCTCAGAAACCGTCCAATACATAGTGGCAGGATGCAAAATGCAAAAACAGCATATACTGAACATCACAACCAAGTAGCGGGAATTGTTTTCAGGAACATCTGCACAGCATAAGGGCTAAGTCCCCCTAAGTCCAGGTGGGAGACCCCAGAGAAAGTGGTGGAAAATGAAAGGGATAAAATCCTGTGGGACTTCAAGATCCAGACGGATAAGCAGGTGTTGGCTAACCAACCAGACATTGTGATAGTAGACAAGGATCAGAAGACAGCAATGATAATAGATATGGCAATGCCAAGTGACAGCAACATCAGAAAGAAGGAATATGAGAAGCTGGAGAAATACCAGGGCCTCAAAAGAGAACTGGAGAAGATGTGGAAGGTGAAGGCCACAGTGATTCCAGAGGTGATAGGAGAACTTGGAGCAGTGACCCCTAAGTTGGAAGAATGGCAACAACAGATCCCAGCAGCAACATCTGAGCTCTCGGTCCAGAAAAGCGCAAGGCTGGGAACAACTAAGATCCTGCGCAGAATCCTCAAACTCCCAGGCCTCTGGTAGAGGACCCGAGAATGAGGAAGGACAACAAACACCACCCCCATTGGGGGTGAGAAGGAAGTATATATACAGCTCTGGCAAAAATTAAGAGAACACTGCAAAATTTTCAGTTTCTCACATTCTTCTTTTCATAGGTATATATTTGAGTAAAATATAAATTGTTCTTTTATTCTCTAAACTTCTGACAACAAGTCTCCGAAGCTCCAAGCAATAAATTTTGTATTTATTTTTGGAAAATGAGAATGGTCAAAATAACAAAAAAATGCATTGCTTGCAGACCTCAAATAATGCAAAAAAAAAAAAAGTTCTTAATATATATAGCTATGTTACTATGGATGTCTTCCTGGAGCAGAATAATATTGTATCATACAATTATTAGGTTCTGTAGAAGGACGTAGATCTGGGGATTTATTATGGTGGAATATAGGCTGAACTGGATGGACAAATGTCTTTTTTCGGCCTTACTAACTATGTTAATCATTCAGAAACAACAATACTAATGTTTTCACTCAGGAAGCGTTCAGAAATCAATATTTTGTGGAAGAACCATGATTTTTAATCCCAGCTTTTATGCGTCTTGGCATGCTTTCCACCAGTCTTTCACATTGCTTTTGGGTGACCTTATGCCACTCCTGGTACAAAAATGTAAGCAGTTCTTCTTTGATGGCTTGTGACTATCTATCATACTCTTGATTACATTCCAGAGGTTTTCAATGGGGTTCAGGTCTGGAGATTGGGCTGCCCATGACAGGGATATGATGTGATGGTCCTTCATCCTCACCTTTATTGACCTAGTTGTGTGGCATGGCGCATTGTCCTGCTAGAAAAAACAGTCCTCAGAGTTGGGGAACATTGCCTGAGCAGAAGGAATCCACTGTTTTTCCAGGATAACCTTGCATGCGGCTTGATTTATACGTCCTACGCAAAGAACAACCTGCCTGAGACTGCAGAGACACGTGTGTCGAAAACAGTGCCTTCCCCCCTTCCCACCGATCCCGTAATGAAGCGCAGACAAGCCTGGATGGGTTGAACAGGTCGGTCACAGTTTATTCATTTGATAAGCAGAGAAGGGCAATTACAAGTCATAACGGACTCATCGCTGAAAGCCTCGGCATTGACCACCAGGCAAGCAAGCCGATGAGCGGTTACAAACTTTTACCCCCTCTACACTACCGCTGAGACGTAATAACAAGAATTATTATTATAATTTTTTTTTTTATGTTTTACCAACCGTAGCGCAGTACATTCATGAGTATAAGGCCGGCTTCACACTCAGCGTATGAAAATACGGTCCGTATATTACGGCCGTAATACGCTGAAATGTCCCGAAAATAGTGGTCCGTAGCTCCTCCGTAGGCAGGGTGTGTCAGCGTTTTTTGCGCATGGCATCCTCCGTATGTAATCCGTATGGCATCCGTACTGCGTGGTTTTCTCGCAGGCTTGCAAAACCAACATACCGCTATAGAAATGATCCATGTGTCCCAAAAAGAAAAAAAAAAATATATATACTGTCATATATATATATATATATCTATATATATATATATATATATATGTGTCATTAGACACATATATGTATATATATTAATATTTATTCCAGCGCTATACAGCTTGAAAGCCGGTACTTCAATTACCGGCTTTTTCTTTCTCCTTCCTAAAAGCCGACATGATTTGAGACATGGTTTACATACAGTAAACCATGTCTTCTCTCCATTTTTTTTGCAGATTCCACACTACTAATGTCAGTAGTGTGTATCTGCAAAATTTGGCTGTTCTAGCTCTTGAAATAAAGGGTTAAATGGCAGAAAAAATTGGCGTGGGCTCCCGCGCAATTTTCTCCGCCAGAGTAGTAAAGCCAGTGACTGAGGGCAGATATTAATAGCCTGGAGAGGGTCCACGGTTATTGGCCCCCCCCCCTGGCTAAAAACATCTGCCCCCAGCCACCCCAGAAAAGGCACATCTGGAAGATGCGCCTATTCTGGCACTTGGCCACTCTCTTCCCATTCCCGTGTAGCGGTGGGATATGGGGTAATGAAGGGTTAATGCCACCTTGCTATTGTAAGGTGACATTAAGCCTAATTAATAATGGAGAGGCGTCAATTATGACACCTATCCATTATTAATCCAATTGTAGTGAAGGGTTAAATAAAACACAAACACATTATTTAAAATTATTTTAATGAAATAAAAACAATGTTTGTTGCAGTATTTTATTCAACGCCCAATCCAGTCACTGAAGACCCTCCAGGGAGCTTTCTAGGTAATTTCCCACGATCTATGAACAGCCAGCAGAGGGCGCCTCACCGCAAATGAAGCTAAATATAGATCATTGATCTATTTTTAGCCTCATTCCCTGGGGTTTTGCAGCGAGGAGCAGCCTGCATTAGCACAGCTCCCTGCTGCAAAATGTTTTAACCCCTTCAGAAGGATTTACATCGTTGGACGTTACAGATCTGCGGAGGGTAAGTATATTGTTGGTTTATTATGTTTTTTTACTCACAGAACGAGTTTCTGCGCTCTTACGTCCGTAAAACTCGCAAGTGTGAAGCCGGCCTATAAGGGAGGGAGGGTGGGACAACCGCTTCCATTGTCAGCCGGGGAGAAAGAGGGAAGCACTGACCCCAGCACCTGAATTTAACCCCCGAGGGTGTGGCTGGACGCTCCTTCCTCTTTCTTCCATTTGGTCAGTTGGGAGTCCCAATCATGGCGTCACCTGGGGAGTAGTGGGAGGGGGGAATTGGGAACTGCACAGGGTTTACTTATAGCTTTAACTATATGTGCTCAGCAGTCAGAGGCAAATTCCTTAATCAGTACTGTGCCTGCCATTCCAGCCTTGCTGAAGCATCCCCAGAACATCACCGATCCTCCACCAAATCTCACAGTGGGTGCAAGACACTGTGCCTTGTACGCCTCTCCAGGTCTCCGTCTACCAATTAGACGACCCATTGCTAAAACGAGAAGTCGGCGCTGACTCTGATATGGCGCCAGATTAAGCAGGCAGGGAGTTACCTCAGTAATTAGCAACTACTTGCCTCTTAGTTCGGGACAACCACCTTAAATAATAGTGCTAAAGACACTGGATTGAGAAGACATGTGCCTGTTCTTGACCTTCTTAAACTTTAGAGAATAGGAAGATTTGGTTCCGATTACGATTGGCGGCAAATATTGTTTTTGCAATATTTGCCAAACGTCATTGGAGTCAATGTGAGTAGAAATGAACTAATACCGTATATACTCGAGTATAAGCCGACCCGAGAATTAGCTGAGGCACATACTTTTGCCACGGAAAACTGGGTAAGCTTATTGACTCGAGTATAAGCTGAGTATACATTGTCCCCTCATGCCTGTCCTGCTATGCATGCCTCCCCCTTCCCTGTCCTGGTAGGCATGCCTCCCCCTTCCCGATCCTGGTATGAATGCCTCCTCCATTCTGTACCTGTATGCATGCCTCCCCTTTCCCTGTCCTGGTATGTATGCCTCCCCCTTCCCGGTCCTGGTATGAATGCCTCCCCCGTTCTGTACCTGTATGCATGCCTCCCCCTTCCTGGTCCTGGTATGCATGCCTCTGCCGTTCTGTACCTGTATGCATGCCTCCCCCGTTCTGTACCTGTATGCATGCCTCCCCCTTCCTGGTCCTGGTATGCATGCCTCCCCGTTCTGTACCTGTATGCATGCCTCCCCCTTCCCGGTCCTGGTATGAATGCCTCCCCCATTCTGTACCTGTATGCATGCCTCCCCCTTCCCGCTCCTGGTATGCATGCCTCCCCCGTTCTGTCCCTGTATGCATGCCTCCTTAACCCCTATCCCTGTGTGCATGATTCCTATTGAAAAAAAAACAAAAAACATCATACTCACCTACCTGCGCGCCCTGGGAGCTGGCACTGCATCTCGTTCCGGCCGCCGGCGCCTGCCTGCAGCTCTTCCTGTGCTCAGCGGTCACGTGGTACCGCTCATTAAGGTGACGAATATGCGCTCCCTACCATTGGGAGTGGAGACGCATCCATATCCATCACCTTAATGAGCGGTACCACGTGACCGCTGAGCACAGGAAGAGCTGCAGACAGGCGCCGTCGGCCGGAACGAGATGCAGTGCCAGCACCCAGGGCGCGCAGGTAGGTGAGTATGATGTGTGCGCCGGCTCCTGGCACCAGCTGCTCTGACGCCGTCCCCTCTCCCCCGCACCGTGACTCGTGTAAAAATGTGCTGAAAAACTTGTATATACGGTATCTATAAAGAGAAAAATCAGAAAAACTGAACATTTTGCAGTGGTCTAAAAGTTATACTGCAAAAAATGTGTTATCAATTGAAAAATGTGAATTAAAAAAAAAAAAAGTGCAATATGTATATGGGTAGATCTAAATTTGTAGCTGCTACACCAATGCTAACCTATCCAAAAAAAAAATTAAATCAAATTTTCATCCTCGATATCCAACAGGAATTATATTTAAAGGGAATCGGTCACCAGGGTTTTTGTATGTACTCAGAGCAGCATGATGTAGAGACCGAGATTTCAGAGATATCACTTACTGGGCTGCTTAGTGTCATTTTTATATCAATCATTGTAGGAGATTATCACTTAAGGACTAGTAATCCTGCTGCCATGTAGTCCAACTCCGCCCCCTGCCTAGAAAGCAGCCAATCAGGGCTGTGGGAAGGGTTATGCATGCAGAGCTCAGCATTCAGAGAACTGCTGGATCTGCAGCAGATAAATTAGTTTTTAATTAAAACTGTAGCAAGCAGTAAATTAAGTGATACATCGCTGGAATCGGGGTCTCTGCCCCTATATCGTGCTGCTCTGAGATAAGGTAGCAAAAAGTTGGTGCTGGATTCCCTTTAAAGCTGATAAGATTGGAAATCCAAATGGTAAATGCCTACTTGTTCTGTTCAGAACAGATTATTAGTAACACTGAGTGTGTGCACCTGCACAAAAGTGAAGGCGCCCTTCATTTCCATCCGATGTCATGCTATATCTGACGACGGGAAAGGTTTGAACAGAAGAACACTTGATGTACATCTGCCAGCTCTTGTGGCAACAGACCCTTCTAAGAGGGCTTAGGGTGGCTTCAAACACAACTCGGAGTCCTCAATGATAGAAGCCATGAATACAGTGTGTCTACAAAGAATTAACAGGATTAATTAGCAAGCAATTCGAGCAGCAGATTGGAGCTAAGAAACCAAAACACTAAATTGTTTAAATACTTTGGCAAAGGATCAAGGTTTCCCGGCAGCAAATGTTACACTTGTGTTTTAGCGCATTTAACCTGTATGAGGTGCTTTCTCGTCAGGAATAAATAACATTGTAGGAAGTACAAAAGGAGAAGAAAAAAAAAGAGAATTGAAGGGGGGGAAAAAATGCCACAAGCTGTTACCAGGTCAGCCGGAGTATAAAAAAGCCGAGGCAGTATTAATTAAAAATCAATAACCTACTACATAAATGGCTCTTACCATTAGTAAGCTATAGCCTTAAAATACCCGGCTTTATGATTACACAAAGAGGAGGCTTTTTCTTCATCGTGATGAATAAGATTGAGAGAACAGAGCAACAAAACAGTAAGGAAAAAAAAAACAGACAACTGAGAAAAGCTGAAAAAAGTAAGAATGGAAAACTGGAAGCGTGAATGTCTGGAATGCCTCGTTACCGATAAGGATATTGTTAAGGTGCAATGTATCCCTGAAAGAAATATGTCATCTGCGATACATTGATTTCTGAAGGGCTTCTTATTTGTAGACTGCCAGTCAGAACGGCTACGCGTGAAACAATGAAAGTCAAAAGTGGGGGCATATTCTAAAGCAAAGGGGGCTAAAGATAACCTATTCTAGACCTATCGATAGAGAAAAATCAAAGGCAAAGCTTGAGTGCAAAAGCATGTAAGAAAGGTATCAAATCTGGACCGAACCGCGAGTGCCCAATGTTTTCAGGCTTTACCCTATGGTAATAAGTTTGGGATTCATTCACTACAACACGGTTGACTCACGGCTAAATCGTAAAATAAGACTATATTCATGTGTGAGAAGGGTAGACACCCCAACAAAACCTGAAGGACCATATCGTAAAGCAACGGGGTCCATCAGAGAGTCAAAGTCCAGTATTCGAGGGATCAGGGGTTGATGGTAGTCATGGTTAGGATTCATAAAAGAAACCACAAGACAGATTTAATCAGTCTTAATTCGAGATGGGCGTATCGATTTACGGGACTCTGGTCCAGAGTTTAGGGCAGGGGTACCTGGCAGCTAGACGGGAGGCTGGCAAAGCTCTTATGCTTCCGGCATTCCCAGAGTGGCACGGCTGGCACATCATCTGTGCATCATGTTGCAGAGATGACATCACACCAGCCTTGACAAATCAAACCCACGATGGAGACGATGGAAGGCGTCTAGCCGCCAGGTGCCAATGACCTGGACGCTGGGCCGGAGTCCTTCTAATCGATCTGCTCTTCTCTAGTCTTAAAGGAAGTTGTCCGCTACTTGGACAACTTCTTCTCATACCCCTCATAAAATAATAAAGCCTATACTCACCTCCCGTGCTGGCACCGTTCTCGCGGTATCGGCACTCTGTCTCGCCGCCACCCAATGATCACTGACGTCACTGTCCCCACCTCCTGTCGAATTGACCAGGAAGAGGAAGTGACAGACCAGCTGCAACCTGGACTTCCTCTTCATGCTTGATTTGTGCGAAGATGGGGACAGTGAAGCCAGCGTTGATTGGGCATATCACAAAAACCGCTCGCGAGCCCTGGGACCGCAAGTACCAACAATGCGGGATAGGTGTTGGCATGGGAGGTGAGTATAGGCTTTGTTATTTTATCAGCGCAAAACATTTTGATCAAGAAGGGTTTGTCCTGGTAGTGGACAAACAAATTAGCAAAGAAAAAAAAAAAAGAAGCCTCATATGTACAAGCATTAGGCACTTGTCAACAAAATGAAATAAATAATAATAAAAATAATAATAATAGTAATAATAATAAAAAAAATAGTAGACCCAAATGGGTCCTGGCGAAATGTGATTTGATGTGTCCTCAGTTGAAATAATAAAACGCTGCTGTGTTTAGATACATCCTAGTTGTGGCGCCCCCTGCTGTTCTTTTCATTCCATCTCACAACGTCCACCTAATCAGAGGTGTCAAACTGCATTCCTCGAGGGCCGCAAACAGGTCATGTTTTCAGGATTTCCTTGTATTGCACAGGTGATAATTTAATCACCTGCACAGAATGATTCCAGCACCTTGTGCAATACAAGGAAATCCTGAAAACATGACCTGTTTGCGGCCCTCGAGGAATGCAGTTTGACACCTCTGACCTAATGCATGTGTCTGGGGCCAGTGGTCGCTTCTGCCTTCTTACCAGCATCCATCCCAGTAGATGGATGTTCTGAGGGGAAATTAAAAGAACAGTGGGGGGCACTACAAAACGTACAGACCCGTATTATCTACACACTCGAGCATTTTCTATATATTACTTGAAACCTTATGATGTTGTTCTGGGTCTAACAGAGAAAAGTAATATTCAACTATGGGACAACCCTTTCAATCAAAGTATGTTGGGTTGACCCAATGATCATACATGGGATGGTTCCTTTAAAGGAAATCTGTCACCAGGTTTCTGCCACCTAATCTGAGAGTAGCAGGATGTAGAGACAGAGACCCTGATTCTAGTGATGTGTCACTTACTGAGCTGCTTATTGTACATTCAATAAAATCTTTATTATATCAGCAGGCGATTCACTAGAAGACTAGTTGTCTTGTGCCTGTGCATGTAATGATCCTGTTCTGTATAAGCCCTGTGGCCACGGGCAGCGAGATAAATCACTCCAGAACAGATCACAAAGAACGATAGGACCACTGGTGCAACGGTGCAGAACTTACTGGGCCAGTATAAATTGTTTCATTAGGTTTTTTTCTACTTTTAGTCCATTTTTTTTTTTTTTAAATCCAGGACAGCCCATTAAAAGCTTTACGAGGCAGCGATATGAGAATTTAAGGGTATGTGCACACGTTGCGGATTTTGCCACGGATTTTTCCGCAGCGGATTTGGAAAAACCGCAGTGCAAAATCACTGCGGTTTTCACTGCGGATTTTCACGCGGGTTCTTCTACGGGTTTTCAACTGCACTTTCCTATTGGTGCAGGTTGAAAACCGCTGCGGAATCCGCAGAAAGAAGTGACATGCTACTTCTTTTTTTCCGCAGCGTTTCCGCGCGGCTTTTTCCGCTGCGTGTGCACAGCGGTTTTTGTTTTCCATAGGGTTACATGGTACTGTACACCGCATGGAAAACTGCTGCGGATCCGCAGCAAAAATCGCAACGTGCGCACACAGCCTAAAAGTGTTTTTTTTCTAGGCATGGATATTTCCAAGATTAGAAACCTAGGCATATTCACTTTCTGTCATGCTCTGGAGGTCTGCGCCATCCGGACGTCTGCAAGACTGCACCAGGCTAGGATTGGCTGCAGCGGTCAGGGAACTAGAAGAACGAGTTGTCGGATAAACATCCTATTGGAACATATCTGGTAACTTAACTGCTGCAGCCAATCACTGATTTCAGCAGTCGAGCGCAGACCTTCGGAGTCGCCTGCGCTCGATCCACGGAAGTGACAGAAGGGCAGTATGCCTCCATTTGTTATTTTAAAAGACATCCATACCTAGAAATAAAAGAAAAGAAAAAAAGGTTTCCTTGTCTGACATCCTCTTTAATAAAAAGAAAAATCGCCAAAAAACTTAAAACTAAATATTTTAATTAAATATCTTTATTCTGAGATTAGAATAAATTCCCCCGGGCCCCTGCCGCTCAAACCTTCAACTGTTTTATGATGTTGAACCTTAAGGAGAAAAACAAACAAAGAATTGACAATAAATGAGTAATTATTAAAATAATCCAATTATTTGTTCCATATTCTCCTTGGGGTTGTTAAACAGAATGTCATTGCTTTAATAGGAAGTCCAGAAAGGACACGGCAGAGGAGAAAAAAAAAATTATATAAAAAGTTTAGTTTAGGCTTCCCTTAGAGGCAACAATAGACAACGTACTGGAGGTTGGTTAGGATCGTCATTAAGATGAGCAGCTAATGAGCAATACGGCATGATAATGATAATATAGGACCTATACTCAGGCAATACATCTAACACTACAATCACAGGGAAAACCCCTTTCATGTCTCTTTGTTTCCGCTCATTAAATTTCTTTTAGGAGAATTTTTTTTTTTTTTTTTTTTTTGTATTTCAAAAAAGTTTTTTTTTCCCCTTAAAAGCACACAAAGTTTCAACATGATAAATATTAGTTAAAAAAAATGTACCGTAGGTTTGTTTGGCTGTTTAAAGAGGTTAAAACAAATGAGCGGAGAGGAGCCGATAGCGAAGCTTCGTTTTTTGTTTTCTTCGCAATCAGTTTTGAATCTGTTTGTAGAAACTTTGCCGTCGCCGCTGATTTGTTCAACCGAAAAGCACAAAAGCTCAATACAAAAGTATCCAATTGAAAGCACAAAAGAGGGCTCCTTCCAGCATTGTACACAATTAGTGACAATGCTCTGTGCTATATGGAGGTTCAAGTTATATTCCAAACCCAAACTTGGTCTCTTTGATCTCTCCGTCCATGTTCATGCAAACAACAATAAAAGCTAACGCCTGGTGGGGGGGTTGTTCTACAAAATAATGATGCATGATTGCTTAGGCAGAAACAGGCGGTAATTGGTTAAGCTTAACTTCTGAGCAGGGGGGGTACAGCGGAGAAAAGGCCGAGACACGGCAGAGTTAGGAAAATCACTGTTTACAAACAATTCTCTTTCTCGAAATGTGTTTGCAAGCTTTGGTTCCTAGGAAAAAAAGGGAGCGATTTGTGATCTGAATTGGGGTCTGAGGGCATATTTCCAGCAGGGACCCCCTAATGTTATCGGAGGTGTTATAAAGAAGAAATAAAAAAAAAAATAAACTAGGGCTATTTGGAAAGTTTTTGGGAACTGTTAACATATTCTACAGCAAAAAGTAAAAATCATCATTATGTTCTTCTTGAATGAAAAATCAAACCTCAAGAAAACTATTCAGCTCGAAATGGAAAAGTTCTGATGAGAAATTCTAGCAATGTGGACACTTTGCGGCCTGATTTAAAGCGGTTTCTGTCGACAGATTTTATAATGCAAACGGTAGATATTACTTATCCTTGAGCCCTGATGAGGCTGGTGTGCTAACTTTGAAAACCCATATCAGAAGGACTTGTATAGTCCTGACTAGGCTTGAGCGAAACGGATTGGACAAATTCAAAAGTCGCCGACTTTTGGCAAAGTCGGGTTTCATGAAACCCGACCCGATCCTAGTGTGGGATCGGCCATGCGGTCGGCGATCTTCGTGCCAAAGTCGCGTTTCGTATGACGCGTTTGGCGCCATTTTTTCAGCCAATGACGGAGCGTGGGCAGAGTGATGACATACAATGCCTACAAGTAGTATTCAAACCCCTGCAGATTTAGCAGGTTTAATAAGATGCAAATAAGTTAGAGCCTTCAAACTTCAAACAAGAGCAGGATTTATTAACAGATGCATAAATCTTACAAACCAAAAAGTTTTGTTGCTCAGTTAAATTTTTATAGATTTTAAACATAAAAGTGTGGGTCAATTATTATTCAACCCCTAGGTTTAATATTTTGTGGAATAACCTTTGTTTGCAATTACAGCTAATAATCGTCTTTTATAAGACCTGATCAGGCCGGCACAGGTCTCTGGAGTTATCTTGGCCCACTCCTCCATGCAGATCTTCTCCAAGTTATCTAGGTTCTTTGGGTGTCTCATGTGGACTTTAATCTTGAGCTCCTTCCACAAGTTTTCAATTGGGTTAAGGTCAGGAGACTGACTAGGCCACTGCAACACCTTGATTTTTTGCCTCTTGAACCAGGCCTTGGTTTTCTTGGCTGTGTGCTTTGGGTCGTTGTCTTGTTGGAAGATGAAATGACGACCCATCTTAAGATCCTTGATGGAGGAGCGGAGGTTCTTGGCCAAAATCTCCAGGTAGGCCGTGCTATCCATCTTCCCATGGATGCGGACCAGATGACCAGGCCCCTTGGCTGAGAAACAGCCCCACAGCATGATGCTGCCACCACCATGCTTGACTGTAGGGATGGCATTCTTGGGGTCGTATGCAGTGCCATCCAGTCTCCAAACGTCACGTGTGTGGTTGGCACCAAAGATCTCGATCTTGGTCTCATCAGACCAGAGAACCTTGAACCAGTCAGTCTCAGAGTCCTCCAAGTGATCATGAGCAAACTGTAGACGAGCCTTGACATGACGCTTTGAAAGTAAAGGTACCTTATGGGCTCATCTGGAACGGAGACCATTGCGGTGGAGTATGTTACTTATGGTATTGACTGAAACCAATGTCCCCACTGCCATGAGATCTTTCCGGAGCTCCTTCCTTGTTGTCCTTGGGTTAGCCTTGACTCTTCGGACAAGCCTGGCCTCGGCACGGGAGGAAACTTTCAAAGGCTGTCCAGGCCGTGGAAGGCTAACAGTAGTTCCATAAGCCTTCCACTTCCGGATGATGCTCCCAAAAGTGGAGACAGGTATGCCCAACTCCTTGGAAAGGGTTTTGTACCCCTTGCCAGCCTTGTGACCATCCACGATCTTGTCTCTGATGGCCTTGGAATGCTCCTTTGTCTTTCCCATGTTGACAATGTATGAGTGCTGTTCACAAGTTTGGGGAGGGTCTTAAATAGTCAGAAAAGGCTGGAAAAAGAGATAATTATTCCAAACATGCGAAGCTCATTGTTCTTTGTGCCTGAACTACTTCTTAATACTTTAGGGGAACCAAACAGAATTCTGGTGGGTTGAGGGGTTGAATAATAAACGACCCTCTGAAAAGACTTTTCACAATTTAAAAAAAAAATAAACAAAGAAATAACATTCTTTTTTGCTGCAGTGCATTTCACACTTCCAGGCTGATCTACAGTCCAAATGTCACAATGCCAAGTTAATTCCAAATGTGTAAACCTGCTAAATCTGCAGGGGGTTGAATACTACTTGTAGGCACTGTAGGTCTTAGGGGCGCGAAACCCGACTCGACCTAAAAAAGTAAAAGTCGCTCAACCCTAGTCCTGACAATTCCGATGAGTGTTATCCTGCATAATCCTTTTCTGAAGGTTTTCAGTAATATCAGAAAGGAACATTTTTGATGTGACCAGATGGTCATAGTTTTGTAGCCAGAACCAAGGATCAATTATAAACTATGGGGGGAACTGGGAAGCAAAATTAGCCATTGCACAGTTCTCAATGAAATCGATAGGATGTCCATGTAAAGGGTAGATGAACAAGGTCCTCCAAAGTGATCATTCTAACAAGAAGGGATGTGTTATGACCTGGTGGTTAGGAGCACCCGGAACGACCTGATGGTTAAACTCACACAGGACAAGCTCTGGGAAGTGGGAACTCTGCTTACCGCAACCCCTAATCCTATCACACAACTAGAAATAGCCGTGGAGCGTACCTAACACGACCTAGACGCCTCTTCACAGCCTAAGAGCTAACTGGCCCTAAAGAAAGAAAATAAAGCCTACCTTGCCTCAGAGAAATTCCCCAAAGGAAAAGGCAGCCCCCCACATATATTGACTGTGAGTTAAGATGAAGTCAAAAACACAGAAATGAAACAGGTTTCAGCAACGGGAGGCCAGACTTACTAAACAGACTGAGGATAGGAAAGGTATCTTTGCGGTCAGCACAAAAAACTACAAAAGACCACGCAGAGTGTGCAAAAAGACCTCCGCACCGACTCACGGTGCGGAGGTGCCACTCTGCACCCCAGAGCTTCCAGCTAGCAAGACAAAATCATGATAGCCAACTGGACAAGGAAACAATGAACAAATAAATAACTAGCAGGGACTTAGCTTCTGCTGGAGTAGACAGGTCACCAGAAAGATTCAGGAGCAGACTGAACCAGTACAAGAACATTGACAGCTGGCATGGAGTAACGATCTGAGTGGAGTTAAATAGAACATCCAGCCAACGAATAAACTACGTCACCTGTGGAAGGAACCTCAGAAGCAGCAGCTCCACTCACAGCCACCAGAGGGAGTCCATGGACAGAACTCGCCGAAGTACCATTCATGACCACAGGAGGAAGTTCGAAAACAGAATTCACAACAGTACCCCTTATTTGAGGAGGGGTCACCGAACCCTCACCAGAGCCCCCAGGCCGATCAGGACGAGCCAAATGAAAGGCACGAACTAGATCGGCAGCATGAACATCACAGGCAAAAACCCAGGAATTATCTTCCTGACCATAACCCTTCCACTTGACCAGGTACTGAAGTTTCCGTCTCGAAATACGAGAATACAAAATCTTCTCCACCACATATTCCAACTCCCCCTCGACCAACACCGGGGCAGGAGGATCAACGGATGGAACCATAGGCGCCACGTATCTCCGCAATAACGCCCTATGGAACACATTATGGATGGCAAAAGAAGCTGGAAGGTCCAAACGAAATGACACAGGATTAAGAACTTCAGAAATCTTATATGGACCAATGAAACGAGGCTTAAACTTAGGAGAGGAAACCTTCATAAGAACATGACGAGATGACAACCAAACCAAATCCCCAACACGAAGCCGGGGACCAACACAGCGCCGGCGGTTAGCGAAACGTTGAGCCTTCTCCTGGGACAATGTCAAATTGTCCACCACATGAGTCCAAATCTGCTGCAACCTGTCCACCACAGTATCCACACCAGGACAGTCCGAAGGCTCAACCTGCCCTGAAGAAAAACGAGGATGGAAACCAGAATTACAGAAAAAAGGCGAAACCAAAGTAGCCGAGCTGGCCCGATTATTAAGGGCGAACTCAGCCAAAGGCAAGAAGGACACCCAATCATCCTGATCAGCAGAAACAATGCATCTCAGATATGTTTCCAAAGTCTGATTAGTTCGTTCGGTTTGGCCATTTGTCTGAGGATGGAAAGCCGAAGAAAAAGACAAATCAATGCCCATCTTAGCACAAAAGGACCGCCAAAACCTCGAAACAAACTGAGAACCTCTGTCCGAGACGATGTTCTCCGGAATGCCATGCAAACGAACCACATGCTGGAAAAACAATGGCACCAAATCAGAGGAGGAAGGCAATTTAGACAAGGGTACCAAATGGACCATCTTAGAGAAGCGATCACAAACCACCCAAATGACCGACATCCTTTGAGAGACAGGGAGATCTGAAATAAAATCAATGGAAATATGCGTCCAGGGCCTCTTCGGGACCGGCAAGGGCAAAAGCAACCCACTGGCACGAGAACAGCAGGGCTTAGCTCGAGCACAAGTCCCACAGGACTGCACAAAAGAACGCACATCCCGTGACAAAGAAGGCCACCAAAAGGATCTAGCCACCAAATCTCTGGTACCAAAGATTCCAGGATGACCCGCCAACACCGAACAATGAACCTCAGAGATAACTCTACTAGTCCATCTATCAGGGACAAACAGTTTCTCCGCTGGACAACGGTCAGGTCTATCAGCCTGAAACTTCTGCAGCACGCGCCGCAAATCAGGTGAGATGGCAGACAAAATTACCCCCTCTTTGAGAATACCCGCCGGCTCAGGAACACCCGGAGAGTCAGGCACAAAACTCCTTGACAGGGCGTCAGCCTACACATTCTTAGAGCCCGGAAGGTACGAAACCACAAAATCAAAACGGGAGAAAAACAGCGACCATCGAGCCTGTCTAGGATTCAACCGTTTGGCAGACTGGAGATAAGCCAAATTCTTGTGATCCGTCAAAACCACCACGCGATGCTTGGCTCCTTCAAGCCAATGTCGCCACTCCTCGAATGCCCACTTCATGGCCGACAACTCTCGATTGCCAACATCATAATTGCGCTCAGCAGGCGAGAATTTTCTAGAAAAGAAGGCACATGGTTTCATCACCGAGCCATCAGAACTTCTTTGCGACAAAACAGCCCCTGCTCCAATCTCAGAAGCATCAACCTTGACCTAAAACGGGAGCGAAACATCTGGCTGGCACAACACAGGGGCAGAAGAAAAACAACGCTTCAACTCCTGAAAAGCCTCTACAGCCGCAGAGGACCAATTGACCACATCAGCACCTTTCTTGGTCAAATCAGTCAATGGTTTAGCAACACTAGAAAAATTAGCGATGAAGCGACGGTAAAAATTAGCAAAGCCCAGGAACTTCTGCAGGCTCTTCACAGATGTCGGCTGAGTCCAATCATAAATGGCCTGAACTTTAACAGGGTCCATCTCGATAGTAGAAGGGGAAAAAAATGAAACCCAAAAATAAAACCTTCTGAACCCCAAAGAGACATTTCGACCCCTTCACAAACAAGGAATTCGCACGAAGGACCTGGAACACCATTCTGACCTGCTTCACATGAGACTCCCAATCATCCGAAAAGACCAAAATATCATCCAAATATACAATCATGAATCTATCCAGGTACTCTCGGAAGATGTCATGCATAGAGGACTGAAACACAGATGGAGCATTAGAAAGCCCGAATGGCATAACCAGATACTCAAAATGGCCCTCGGGCGTATTAAATGCTGTTTTCCATTCATCGCCCTGTTTAATTCACACAGGATTATACGCCCCTCGAAGATCTATCTTGGTGAACCAACTAGCCCCCTTAATCCGAGCAAACAAATCAGACAGCAGCGGCAAAGGGTACTGAAATTTGACTGTGATCTTATTAAGAAGGCGGTAATCAATACAAGGTCTCAAAGAGCCATCCTTCTTGGCCACAAAAAAGAACCTTGCTCCCAACGGTGATGACGACAGGCGAATATGACCTTTCTCCAAGGATTCCTTTATATAACTCCGCATAGCGGTGTGCTCTGGCACAGATAAATTAAACAGTCGTCCCTTAGGAAACTTACTACCAGGAATCAAATTAATAGCACAATCGCAATCCCTATGAGGAGGTAAGGCACCGGATTTGGGCTCTTCAAATACATCCCGGTAATCTGACAAAAACTCAGGGACTTCAGAAGGAGTGGAAGGCGAAATTGACAGCAATGGAACATCACCATGTACCCCCTGACAACCCCAGCCGGACACAGACATAGATTTCCAATCCAATACTGGATTATGGACCTGTAGCCATGGCAACCCCAAAACGACCACATCATGCAGATTATGCAACACCAAAAAGCGAATATCCTCCTGATGTGCAGGAGCCATGCACATGGTCAATTGAGTCCAGTATTGAGGCTTATTCTTGGCCAAAGGCGTAGCATCAATTCCTCTCAATGGAATAGGATACTGCAAGGGCTCCAAGAAAAAACCACAGCGCCTGGCAAACTCCAAGTCCATCAAATTCAGGGCAGCGCCTGAATCCACAAATGCCATAACAGAATAGGACGACAGAGAGCAAATCAGAGTAACGGACAAAAGAAATTTAGACTGTACCGTACCAATGGTGGCAGACCTAGCGAACCGCTTAGTGCGCTTAGGACAATCGAAGATAGCATGAGTGGAATCACCACAGTAAAAACACAGCCCATTCCGACGTCTGTGTTCTTGCCGTCCTATCACATTGCATAGGCTCAGGTCTATGCTCAGAGAATACCGCCAAATGGTGCACAGCTTTGCGCTCACGCAAGCGCCGATCGATCTGAATGGCCAAGGACATAGACTCATTCAGACCAGCAGGCGTGGGAAATCCCACCATGACATCCTTAAGGGCTTCAGAAAGACCCTTTCTGAACACTGCCGCCAGGGCACACTCATTCCACTGAGTAAGCACAGACCACTTTCTAAACTTCTGACAGTACACCTCCGCTTCATCCTGACCCTGACACAAAGCCAGCAAGATTTTCTCTGCCTGATCCACTGAATTTGGTTCATCATAAAGCAATCCAAGCGCCAGAAAAAATGCATTAACATCACGCAATGCAGGATCTCCTGGCGCAAGGGAAAATGTCCAGTCTTGAGGGTCACCACGCAACAAAGAAATAATGATTTTTACTTGTTGAACGGGGTCACCAGAGGAGCGGGGTTTCAAAGCAGAAAAAAGTTTACAATTATTTTTGAAATTCAGGAATTTAGATCTATCCCCAGAAAACAAATCAGGAATTGGAATTCTAGGCTCTAACATCGGATTCTGAACCACAAAATCTTGAATGTTTTGTACCCTTGCCGTGAGATGATCCACACAAGAGGACAGACCCTGAATGTCCATATCTACACCTGTGTCCAGAACCACCCAGAGGTTAAGGGGAAAAGAAAGACAAAAAACACTGCAGAGAAAAAAAAATGGTCTCAGAACTTCTCTTATCCCTCTATTGAGATGCATTAATACTTTGGGCCAGCTGTACTGTTATGACCTGGTGGTTAGGAGCACCCGGAACGACCTGATGGTTAAACTCACACAGGACAAGTTCTGGGAAGTGGGAACTCTGCTGACCGCAACCCCTAATCCTATCACACAACTAGAAATAGCCGTGGAGCGTACCTAACACGACCTAGACGCCTCTTCACAGCCTAAGAGCTAACTAGCCCTAAAGAAAGAAAATAAAGCCTACCTTGCCTCAGAGAAATTCCCCAAAGGAAAAGGCAGCCCCCCACATATATTGACTGTGAGTTAAGATGAAGTCACAAACACAGAAATGAAACAGGTTTCAGCAAAGGGAGGCCAGACTTACTAAACAGACTGAGGATAGGAAAGGTATCTTTGCGGTCAGCACAAAAAACTACAAAAGACCACGCAGAGTGTGCAAAAAGACCTCCGCACCGACTCACGGTGCGGAGGTGCCACTCTGCATCCCAGAGCTTCCAGTTAGCAAGACAAAATCATGATAGCCAACTGGACAAGGAAACAATTAACAAATAAATAACTAGCAGGGACTTAGCTTCTGCTGGAGTAGACAGGTCACCAGAAAGATCCAGGAGCAAACTGAACCAGTACAAGAACATTGACAGCTGGCATGGAGTAACGATCTGAGTGGAGTTAAATAGAACAGCCAGCCAACGAATAAACTACGTCACCTGTGGAAGGAACCTCAGAAGCAGCAGCTCCACTCATAGCCACCAGAGGGAGTCCATGGACAGAACTCGCCGAAGTACCATTCATGACCACAGGAGGAAGTTCGAAAACAGAATTCACAAGAGGGATGGTCCAAAGTGGAGAACCTTTTTAATAGACTGAATTGTTTATGACATTTCTCAGGGTTTGTGCACACTGAGTCTTTTTGCTAAGTTTTCATTTATAGTTTCCAACTTAAGAGTTTCCTAAGTTATTGAGAAGGATTTGGAAATTTTCCACTCCAGTTCTACTCCAAAAACTCCTAAAACAACCCTCAGTGTGCACATAATCTTAAGAGTTCAAATAGACGTAGTAGACTTCGGTCACATGCCAAGCCAACCGGCGAATCAGCAGCTTCTGTTGAAGTCACATGGACAGACTAGCGGCGTCTCTACCTCGCAGCTCTGTTGACGTGGCGTGACTGCGGATATCGTGCAGATGGGCAGCAGGGAGCCGGCTGACCATCGGGAGGAAGCTGCCTGTCAAGTAGCATGAACTCAGCAGTCACCTCCTGTAGACAGAGCAGCCCAGAAGAAGAAGAGCTACTTTGTTGACGTAAACAGCTAAATTGCTGAAAGGAGAAGTCGGTGATGACTCTGAAATGGCGCCAGATTTAGAAGGTAGGGAGCTACCTCGGTGAGCAACTACTTGTCTCTTAGTTCTGAACAACCATCTTAAGTAATAGGTACAAAAGACACTGGGCGTTGAGAAGACATGTGCCTGTTCTCAACCTTCTTAGACATCTAAAAAAAAGGAAGATAATTTTTTCACAATGCTTGACGTTCCAGATCTTGAGTAGAGTTGAGCGAATTTTTCAAAATTTGGTTCCAATTACGATTGGCGGCAAATATTGTTTTTGCAATATTCGCCGAACGTCATTGGAGTCAATGGGAGTAGAAATGCACTAATATATTCAGAACCGATGGTCAAACATAAATTCGGCACGAATAGGGCACCAATATGGCAGGAATATGGCAAATCCATATTCGGCGACCGATTCTGAACATATTTGCTGAACTCTAATCTTGAGAAAACAAATTAAAAAAAGACTCCAAATTAGAAAGCTGTTTTTTAATTGGAGGGGACCTTGAAAAGGTCTGGTCAGATGTTCCTCCATCAGAATCCATATATAGGACAGGAGAGATGACCCTTATTGGAAGAAGGCTTTAAGAACAAATGAAAGAGGAGAACCTGTAATATATTAATTAGTAAGTGTCATAAAATCATGCCCACTGTCACGATTCAGCTCTTGGGGGATCCGAGACCAGAGGCTCCTTCCCTGTCCCTAAAACTATGGCTCGCCCTATTCCCCGGGATACATCTCAAGGTGAAGATGCCAGGACCTCCACTCTGCCGTGCACCGCAGTACACCAACCGTATGAACAAAGCAACATGAACAAGGGTAAATGAAAATACCAAGCATACAAATATTCACTCACATATAACAGTTTCTACACATGCCATCCCCTTAGGTGGCCAGTTTTTATATTTCTTATGTTGATTTAATAAAAGGCGATTTTATTATTCCGACCGGATTATTGATTTATAAAGTAGACATTTGCGCTGGAGGACCTCTCGCTCTCTCTCTTCTTCCTTTATTTCCACGTTCTGGACTGAGACAGCCTTGTGCGGCTTCACCTGATATAGCCTGGTGCTCCTGGATGTGGTGAGCTAACTTCCATTTCCCCTTTCCCTCCCTGTTCCACATATAATAGAAGAATGCACCAGGAAGTGGAGGACGGGGAAAAAAAACAAAGTAAGAGGAGGGAAGGGAATTATCACACTTATACAAACCCACGCAACAGTCACAGATAATTCTTCCAAACTCATTCTCTTATAAACACCTCTCCTCCCAGCCATGCAGCATAAGCTAGCTCTGACATGGGTTTGAATCAGGACCCAGATTATAAAGGGGGTGGGAGTGGATAGCCGAGCACAGCTGAGCGCTCAGACTTCCAGAGTTTTCAACATGGCCGATTAACCCCTGTTCTGCCAAAATAAACAACATTTAAAAAGAAGATGAAGTGCTTCTTTTCAGCCCAGGAGTAGGAGTGATCAGACACTGCTGTCTTCTGGCTTCTCTCTGTTGCGGTAACCCCGTGACACTCACATCACAACTGTAAAACAAAAAATAAAGCGGACAACCCATTAAAGGTTCAGCACAACCCTTAGCTAAGTTTAACTTGGGAATAAACGACCCACGTACAACAGAAGTATTGGGCCTGATCCAATTATGGAGAATCCTGTTGCATAGGACAAATGATGTAAGCACATTAAGAGATTTTCCAACATGTTCATCAATATCCTCAATGGGTGGTGGAAAGTCTATGAATAAACGGAATTCCAATACCAGCTTATGGACAGTGAAGTGTTTACCTGTACATGGCCTATCGGTGTGATGGACACAGCAGAGATGTGTACAAGACCTCTACCCGTACACATCCTATCGGTGTGATGGACACAGCAGAGATGTGTACAAGACGTCTACCCGTACATGGCCTATCGGTGTGATGGACACAGCAGAGATGTGTACAAGACGTCTACCCGTACATGGCCTATCAGTGTGATGGACAGAGCAGAGATGTGTACAAGATGTCTACCCGTTCATGGCCTACTGGTGTTATGGACACAACAGAGATGTGTACAAGATGTCTACCCGTACATGGCCTATCGGTGTGATGGACACAGCAGAGATGTGTACAAGATGTCTACCCGTACATGGCCTATTGGTGTGATGGACACAGCAGAGATGTGTACAAGATGTCTACCCGTACATAGCCTATCAGTGTGATGGACACAGCAGAGAGGTGTACGAGACGTCTACCCGTACATGGCCTATCAGTGTGATGGACACAACAGAGATGTGTACAAGACGTCTACCCGTACATGGCCTATCGGTGTGATGGACACAGCAGAGATGTGTACAAGGCGTCTACCCGTACATAGCCTATCGGTGTGATGGACACAGCAGATATGTGTACGAGACGTCTACCCGTACATGGCCTATCAGTGTGATGGACACAACAGAGATGTGTACGAGACGTCTACCCGTACATGGCCTATCAGTGTGATGGACACAGCAGAGATGTGTACCAGACAATGTATGATCACAGACTCACTATTGTGTTAGGAGGGCGCTTCAGTTGCCACGTTATAATCTTCCTATATGAACCGTTATTATGGCGATATTGTCATTAAAATCATTCTTCTGGAACAGAATATGCCTTTACTATGCACCCAATGGATGGCAGACATCCAACTGTAGGCTTAAAGGGGTTTTCTTGGAATCAAAAGATGCACACAATTAGAGCTCAGCTGCCTGTACAGCCGCAGGTATGGATGCACCATCTTATCAGCAGATCTTTGGGAGTCCTAGTGGCCAAAAAAACTTATTTATCACAATAACAATGGATAATTCCTACTTGCTTTTTAGTTTTGCTTACTAAGCATACATTTAGAATGATTGTCATGTATCCAGCCAATAACACCACTATAATTTCAGAGGCTCGGCCTGCTGCGCTGTCCACACTGCAACTCTACCTGCCCAGATTCGGCTTTGAAGATTTCCACTGAATTGTCAGAATAGTTTTATAGTGAATGCAAACAACAATGGATAAGAAGAAAGAAAGAGAGAAAGAGAGAACAAAAAAGAGAAAGAAAGAGAGAAAGAAATTAAGAAAAAAGGAGAAAGAAAAAGAAAGGAAAGAAAGAAGAAAAGAAAGAGAACATGAAAAGAAGATAAAAAAGAAAAGGAAGAGAAGAGAATAAAGAAAAAAAGGAGAGAAAGGAAATAAAAGAAAAGAGTGAAAGAAAAAAAGGAATGAAAGGGAAAAAAGTTAGAAAGAAAAAAGATAGTAACAGAAGACAAGAAAAGGAAACAAAAAAACAAAAACAAAGAAAGAAGAGAAAGAAAATACAGAAGGAGCAGAAAGAAAAGACCGGAAAGGAAAGACAACAGCTCTACCTACTCAGACTCTGCTTTGTGTAAGCACAGCTCACCTGATGCAGGAGCATTTCCACTGAAGTAAAGGAAGAATAGTTTTACAGTGAATGCAACTAAATAACAAGGGATAAGAAAGAAAGAAAAAGAGAGAGAGAGAGAGAAAGAAAATAAAGAGAAGAAAGGAAAATAAAAAAAGGAAGAAAAGAAATAAAAAAGGAGGAGGAAAGAAAGAAAATGGGTGAGAAAGGAAAGAAAAAAAAGACAGAAAAAGAAAAAGGAACAGATGGAAAAAAAAAGAAAAAAAAAAGAAGGGACAGAAGGAAAGGACAGAAAAGGAAAAAGACAACAGCTCTACCTGCTCAGACTCTGCTTGGTATAAGCACAGGCTCACCTGGTGCAGGATGATTTCCACTGATGTAAAAGGCAGAATAGTTTTATAGTGAATGAAACAACTGAAGAAAAAAAATGAGAGAGAGAAAGAAAGGACGAAGAAAGAAAAAAGAAAGAATGACAAACAAATAAAAGAAAGAAAGTAAGAGAAAAAGAAAGAACAGGATGGATGGAGAAAAAAAGAAGGAAGGAAGGAAGGGTGAGAAGAAAAGAAGGGAGAGAAGAAAATAAATAAGGAAGGGAGAGAAGAAAATAAATAAGGAAGGGAGAGAAGAAAATAAGGAAGGGAGAGAAGAAAAGAAGGAAGGGAGAGAAGAAAAGAAAGGAGAGAAAGAAGGAAAGGAGAATAAGGAGAGAAAGAAGGAAAGGAGAGAAAGAAAGAAAGAAAGAAAGAAAGAAAGAAAGAAAGAAAGAAAGAAAGAAAGAAAGAAAGAAAGAAAGAAAGAAAGAAAGAAAGAAAGAAAGAAAGAAAGAAAGAAAGAAAGAAAAAGAACTTAATGTATACTATGGAAATTGAGCTTACTGAGGTGCAATCATGATCACCATAAGGGCCATAATTGGCACAATGCTATAATACATCTACTATATATAGCTGAATGTGTGTATGTGTATGTGTGTGTGTGTATATGTGTGTGTGTGTGTATATGTGTGTGTGTGTGTGTATATGTGTGTGTGTGTGTGTGTGTGTGTGTGTGTGTGTGTGTGTGTGTGTGTGTGTGTGTGTGTGTGTGTGTGTGTGTGTGTGTGTGTGTGTGTGTATGTATGTCCGGGATTGGCATCTGCACCGTCGCAGCTACAGCCACAAAATTTTGCACAGTCACACGTCTGGACCCCGAGAGCGTCATAGGCTACGTTGTGAGGTGAAATTTTAACCCCGCGCATTCCAATTCACCAAACAATTTTGCCCTTATCTACATAATGGGGAAAAAAGTGAAAGGAAAAGTGTTGGAGGCGTCGCAGCTACAGCCACAAAATTTTGCACAGTCACACGTCTGGACCCTGAGAGCGTCATAGGTTATGTTGTGAGGTGAAATTTTAACTCCGCGCTTTCCAATTCACCAAACTATTTTTCCCCTATCTACATAATGGGGAAAAGTGAAAGGAAAAGTGTTGGAGGCAAATTGACAGCTGCCAGATGTGAACAAGGGGGACTTAAAGAATGAGAGCGATGGCGCCAAAGAGTATATACCGTACAGTTGCTAAGGTAGGACCCCGACATGGGATACTCACCACACGGGGATATGAACACACACACAAAATGCGCCACACACTACCACGTGCTTGAACACATATACCACCCTCAGCACACATTTCACCACACATACGCCAACCTCGCCACATAAAAGTTGAAACACAAAAGTCGCCGCTCAAAACTCACCACGCGCAAAACTCGCCACATGCAAAAAATAGGCTCACGCAAAACTCGCCACAAGTGCAAAACTCACCTCATGGAAAACTCGCCACACGCAAAACTTGCACATGCGGAAAAATTGCCATATGCACAAAATTTGCAACACATGCAAAAGTTGCCTCACACAAAACTTGCACATACTCAAAAGGCACCAGACATAAAACTCACCACGCACAAAACTCGCCATGCGCAAAACTTGCTGCACACAACTTGCTACACTAACCTGTCACATGCAACTCGACACACAAAAAGTTGCTACACGCATGTTGCCACACAAAACTCATCTCACAAAAGTCGCTACATGCATGTCGCCACACACAACTTGACAAACGTAACTCGCCCTAAAACACACACAAGTCTGGTATTAGCCTTCAAAAATAAAAATCTGTTTAATAAGCAGACAAACTACAAGAGCAACAAATGTACCATATAGGAAATACGGCAGCTGTCAGTCACATGACCTGTCTATTATGTGTATGTGTGAGCTAATATATACTGCCAGGGGGAGGGCTTCCTGTTGGCTAGGGATTTATCAGGCTGCCAATTTATCTTACAAATACTGAGGTAAAAATACTGAGCAAATAACGTGTTAACGAGGTCTAATACAGGAGATCACACAGGTATATACTATATACAGGGGAGATGACACACAGATATATACTATATACAGGAGAGATGACACACAGGTATATACTATATAAAGGAGGAGATGACATACAGGTACATACTATATACAGGAGGAGATGACACACAGGTATATACTATATACAGGAGCAGATTACCTATAGGTATATACTATATACAGGAGTTGATGACATACAGGTATATGCTATATATAGAAGATGACATACAGGTATATACTATATACAGGAGGAGATGACACACAGATATATACTATATACAGGGGAGATGACACACAGGTATATACTATATACAGGAGGAGATGACATACAGGTATATACTATATATAGAAGGAGATGACATAAAGGTATATACTATATATAGGAGGAGATGACATACAGGTATATACTATATATAGGAGGAGATGACATACAGGTATATACTATATACAGGGGAGATGACACACAGCAGGTATATACTATATACAGGGGAGATGACATACAGGTATATACTATATACAGGAGATGACATACAGGTGTATACTATATATAAGGGAGATGACAAACATGTATATACTGAGGTGAAAATGAGAGGTGTGAGGTGAAAATGAAAAGGTGTGAGTGCAAAATGAGAGGAGTGAGGGAAAATAGTGTAGTGATCGGAAAATGACAGATGTGAGGTCGAAATGACAAGTGTTAGGCGAGAATGAGAGGAGTGAGGGAGAAAATGAGAGGTGTGAGGGAGAAAATGAGAGATGTGAGGGGGAAAATTAAAGATGTGATTGGGAAAATGAGAGGCGTGATGGGAAAATAAGAGAAGTGACGTGCTATAACTAACCACAGATATTTACTATGCCCAGGCAACGCCGGGCTCTTCAGCTAGTCTTATATATAATTGTCTACGGGTCACTTCCGTCTGTCTGTCCTTCTGTCACGGTTATTCATTCGCTGATTGGTCTCGCCAGCTGCCTGTCATGGCTGCCGCGACCAATCGGCGACGGGCACAGTCTGGAAGAAAATGGCCGCTCCTTACTCCCCGCAGTCAGTGCCTGTCGCCCGCATACTACCCTCCGGTCATCGCTAACAAAGGGTTAATGCCGGCGGTAACAGATCGCGTTATGCCGCAGATAACGAACTCCGCTACCGCCGCTATTAACCCTGGGTGTCCCCAACTTTTTACTATTGACGCTGCCTATGCGGCATCAATAGTAAAAAGTGTAATGCTAAAAATAATTAAAAAACAAAACCTGCTATACTCACCCTCTGTAGTCGCTCGCGCCGGCCGCCATCTTCCGTTGCAGGTTCTGGTGGCAAAGATGGTATAGGAGAAGGACCTGCCATGATGTCACGGTCATGTGACCGCGACGTCATCACAGGTCCTGCGCTCATACCAACCCTGGGACCGGAAGCTGCCGTGGACTACAAGGGGCCCTCAGAAAGGTGAGTATATGTTTATTTTTTAACCTGTAACAAACCTGGCTGGGTAATATACTACGTGACTGGCCAATATACTATGTGGCTCTGTGCTGTATACTACTTCGCTGTGCAATATATTACGTGGCCCTGCGCTGTATACTACGTCACTGGGCAATATACTACGTCACTAGGCAATATACTACGTGGCTGGGCAATATACTACGTGACTGGGCAATATACTACGTGACTGGGCAATATGCTACGTGGCTGGGCAATATGCTACGTGGCTGGGCAATATGCTATGTGGCTGGGCAATATACTATGTCACTGGGCAATATACTACGTCACTAGGCAATATACTACGTAACTGGGCAATATACTACGTGGCTGGGCAATATACTACGTGGCTGGGCAATATGCTACGTGGCTGGGCAATATACTATGTGGCTGGGCAATATACTACGTGGCTGGGCAATATACTACGTGGCTGGGCAATATACTACGTGGCTGGACAATATACTACGTGGCTCTGTGCTGTATACTATGTCACTGGGCAATATACTACGTCACTAGGCAATATACTATGTGGCTGGGCAATATACTACGTCACTGGGCAATATGCTACGTGTCTGGGCAATATACTACGTGGGCTGTGCAATATACTACGTGGACATGCATATTCTGGAATACCCGATGCGTTAAAATCAGGCCACCATCTAATATATATATATATATATATGTACATATATATATAGATATAGATAAATAATACTGGTAGTGATGACAACTTAAACCAGTAAAAATAAATAAAATGCAGCACGATTACAATACACACCATCGGCAAAAAAAAAGTGCTGTGAATGTGACCATTTCATCGGTTTGCAGACATCACACAAACCGCTCAGTCTAAGGTTGTGAATTCACACCTATAAGTCACAGTTTCTAAGCATAAAAAAAAATAAGTGGGGCATGATTTATAAATGTTGCCAGCTCCCGACACTGCTACGCTGGGATGTGAACATGCAGAATCGCAGCAACAGGTTCAACCCCAAGATGCAAAGTGTGAAGAAAAAAATAGAAACAATGCCTGCTCTAAAACTGGAACTCCTGATGAGCCGATAAGCAGCAGCTGCATTCACCTTCTCTCTTGCTGCCCTGCCTTAGAAGATACACGCCATGCAGAAGAAAATATTTGCCGACAATGATTTCCACATTTGTGCCTCCCACAGTTTAGTTCAGGTGTCTGGCCGCCCATGTAGTGCACAAAAATCCAGAATATTGCAAGCTTTGAATAAAACTGATTACGGTAATTAAAGTTTCCCTAACGAGACAGCCCCTTTAAAGGAGTAGGCCTGGAATATATATATTATATATTTTTTTTTTACTATCGACCTAAACACTAAAATGGAAGGTAGTTGCTAACAGAGGTGACATCCTGCTTGTTCTACCCGTCACCATCTCACAGTGGTCAATGACCACTCCTGCCGACGATTCAGCTGCTCCACGTCAGCAGAGCAGCTTTTCTTTTTCCAGGTGGCTCTGTCAACAGCGCGTCTCTGGCATCATCATGCGGATTGACAGCCAGCAGGGAGTTGTCTGTCAATCAGCACGGCATCAGCAGTCACACCCCGACAACAGAGAAAGGTGGAAGAGAAGCTGTTGCCCCGTCGATGTGACGTCAGCTGAAGCTGCTGAATCGCTGGCAAGAGCGGTCTGTGTTGGAGAGATAACAGGCAGGTAAGGTGTTGCTTACCTGCCTATTCTTACGACCGTAGTTAAAAAAAAAAATATTCCTGGAAACGGAGTCAAATCATAAAGCAGCTACTTCCTTCTATCATGTCAATCTATGATCAGTTCAAAAAGACAGACATTGTAAGAGCAAAAAAAGCACTTGGATATGATAAAAATAAGTTCACCCAAAAGAAGGGCACTTAGGAAGTCTGAGTATATTAGCGATCAAACTCCCATCGATCATAATGTTCTGGCAAATCCGAGTGATACATGATAAAACTGTAAGGGCATGTGCAGAATACAGGCACCAGACCCCGAAGGTGTGAAGTCAACCCGAGCTTCTGGTTTATTGGGGGGGATTTTCCTGTGGATCCAAGTTGTACTAATTACCATACAGCTAAAAGTTGAACTATTGTTTACATCAGGTTTTTCCATTCAATGTATTTTTACACATTTTGATCTTTTTTTTTTACCCAGTTTTCTATAAACATATCTATATTGTAGGCATTCAAGTTCTCTGGCAGGCGTTTGAGTTCACACAGGCACTTGGTTCTCATGTAAAATAGTCTTTGGTTTATTATCCGCCATAAACGTTTAACAAAGCTCACATTAAAGAATATAGCCTTTTCCCCGGCTTAAACAAATAACATCAAAACAGTCCTTTCACTGGATAGGCAAAGATACAATACGGTCTCACCCATGCCGGAATACAGGTCCACGTTCGGCTCAGTTTGGTCAGCAATTTTGGTCACTCTCCGGCTCCAACACATCAGACACACCAGCTACCTTTTATAGGACCTGTAAGACCTGGGTGGAGTGTATGGGAACGACCTTTCCCACCCAAGCTCTTTTGGTCGTTTTTAAGTCCTGGACCCAAATTCTGGGCCACTAAAAGTCCTCTAAGTAACCTGCTGTTACTGGACCTAAATCACCAAGGCCAACCACCTCGGTGACACAAACCTGCCATGCAGGACTTTATCCCCAGCTTCCCTACAATATAACTAAAAAAATATATATTCTGAAATCTTCACACTAAGCTTTATGCTGGACTCGTACATTCTGTTCTGTACAGTAGACTTTTCAGCAGTCTCATTATCATCACTGACAAAATTACAAAGGTAACACACCTCTGTACACAACTCTGCCGTACTGTGTTAGTTCTAAGTTCTGCTGTGCTGTATTAGCTTTGATCCCAGTGTAGAGCTGTGTGTGATTATGAAAGCAAAGTGTCAGTCATTACACGTCTCACACTGGTAACTCTCTCTTTTATTTACAATAATCTCTGGAGGAAGATTGTCAGGAAGATCTAAGTCCGGCCCATAGATCTTAACGGCTTATTTACTTATTGAGGAAAACGTGAATTTCTTTGGAATAAGACATCGGATCGCAGATATCAAGGTATCATTTTGCTCAGATTCCTATGAACTACATTCTCATATAGATGGCTTAGGAGGGGTGATCCAGCTGACATATTCCCTTTAAGAAAATGACCCTGGAAGTGTATTGTTGGTGGGTGAATATACTAGATGACCTGGCTGGTCCATTCCCAATGCACCCACAGGTTCGTACGCATAAACTTTATTTTTTTTTCTCTACACTGGTTCATTGGATTGGGACCATACAGATATGAATGAACTTGTATTTTAATGACCTACACGGCGATTAGAACATCGTAAATTATTCATTTTAGGATAGGATTACACTTGCTGCTGAAAGGGGGTTTTTTAGAGCAAAATTTGTAGGAAACCACTGCAGCATCAAATCATGAAAATCCTGATGCAGATCACTTAAATAATTATTAAAAGAAAAAAAAATACTATACTACCCGCTGGTGGAGCTTCTGTTTGCTCCCCTGCTAGACTCGTCACATTGGCGCTATCAAGGATTTAAATTAAGGTATTAAAATATATCCATAGTCTATAATTAATTTTGTGGTATACGATCGCTGACCTGCTGCTCCCATCTTACCTAATAGTACAATCTATCACTGCATTAATATGCGCCGAGCCCCAAACAACAAAAGAAGTAACAGGAGCCGGAGTTCTGTGATTGATTCCACCAGTACGCGGCGGGTTCGTACATTTTAACACTCCTTGGGCAGGACTAATGAGTGCAAATGGAAATGAGAACACCTTGACTGAGCTAGGACTCCACTTCATTTCACACTATCTCCGGCACAAACATCCCCAGATATGCAATCTATCATCTCCAGCCTCCTGCCGGCTCACCGCAATCTCTTAGGAAATATATAGAAGATTGGTTCGTCAAGCAGCTATTGGAAGTTTATGATCAATATTATTAGGGAAAAAAAAGAGGGTAAAAAGCAAAGCCACGTTTCCTCCATTTACACATGGATAAAGTATTAGTTTCTGTATGCTATGCATGTACATGGTGCATGTAAGTTTGTGTTCATGGTTTTTTTTTTAATTATCATTACACTATTTATGTGATATTACCGCAAAGCTAAAATACAAGCCACCGCTAAAATTTTATGATTTTAACCCCTTAAGCCCCGAGGGTGGTTTGCACGTTAATGACCGGGCCAATTTTTACAATTCTGACCACTGTCCCTTTATGAGGTTATAACTCTGGAACGCTTCAACGGATCTTGGCGATTCTGACATTGTTTTCTCGTGACATATTGTACTTCATGTTAGTGGTAAAATTTATTCAATATAACTTGCGTTTATTTGTGAAAAAAATGGAAATTTGGCAAAAATTTTGACAATTTTGCAATTTTCCAACTTTCAATTTTTATACCCTTAAATCACAGAGATATGTCATGCAAAATACTTAATAAGTAACATTTCCCACATGTCTACTTTACATCAGCACAATTTTGGAACCAAAATTTTTTTTTGTTAGGGAGTTATAAGGGTTAAAATTCGACCAGCAATTTCTCATTTTTCCAACACCATTTTATTTTAGGGACCACATCTCATTTGAAGTCATTTTGAGGGGTCTATATGATAGAAAATACCCAAGTGTGACACCATTCTAAAAACTGCACCCCTCAAGGTGCTCAAAACCACATTCAATAAGTTTATTAACCCTTCAGGTGTTTACAGGAATTTTTGGAATGTTTAAATAAAAATGAACATTTAACTTTTTTTCACACAAAATTTATTTCAGCTCCAATTTGTTTTATTTTACCAAGGGTAACAGGAGAAAATGGACCCCAAAAGTTGTTGTACAATTTGTCCTGAGTACGTTGATACCCCATATGTGGGGATAAACCACTGTTTGGGCGCATGGCAGAGCTCGGAAGGAAAGGAGCGCCATTTGACTTTTCAATGCAAAATTGACTGGAATTGAGATGGGACGCCATGTTTCGTTTGGAGAGCCCCTGATGTGCCTAAACATTAAAACCCCCACAAGTGACACCATTTTGGAAAGTAGACCCCTTAAGGAACTTATCTAGATGTGTGGTGAGCACTTTGACCCACCAAGTGCTTCATAGAAGTTTATAATGCAGAGCCGTAAAAATAAAAAATCATATTTTATCACAAAAATGATCTTTTTGCCCCCAATTTTTTATTTTCCCAAGGGTAAGAGAAGAAATTAGACCACAACAGTTGTTGTGCAATTTGTCCTGAGTACGCTGATACCCCATATGTGGGTGTAAACCATTGTTTGGGCGCATGGCAGAGCTCGGAAGGGAAGGAGCGCCATTTGACTTTTCAATGCAAAATTCACTGGAATTGAGATGGGGGGCCATGTTGCGTTTGGAGAGCCCCTGATGTGCCTAAACATTGAAACCACCCAAAAGTGACACCATTTTGGAAAGTAGACCCCCTAAGGAACTTATCTAGATGTGTTTTGAGAGCTTTGAGCCCCCAAGTGTTTCACTACAGTTTATAACGCAGAGCCGTGAAAATAAAAATTCTTTCTTTTTTTTTTTTACAAAAATGATTTTTTAGTCCCCAGTTTTGTATTTTCACAAGGGTAACAGGATAAATTGGACCCCAAAAGTTGTTGTCCAATTTGTCCTGAGTACGCTGATACCCCATATGTGGGGGGTAAGCACTGTTTGGGCGCATGGCAGAGCTCGGAAGGGGAGGAGCGCCATTTGGAATACAGAGTTAGATGGATTGGTCTGCAGGCGTCACGTTGCATTTGCAGAGCCCCTGATGTACCCAAACAGTACAAACCCCCCTCAAGTGACCCCATATTGGAAACTAGATCTCCCAAGGAACCTATCTAGATGTGTTGTGAGAACTTTGAACCCCCAAGTGTTTCACTGCAGTTTACAACGCAGAGCCGCGAAAATAAAAAAAATCTTATTTTTCCCACAAAAATGATTTTTAGCCCCCCACATTTTTATTTTCCCAAGGATAACAAGAGAACTTGGACCCCAAAAGTTGTTGTCCAATTTGTCCTGAGTACGCTGATACCCCATATATTGGGGTAAACCCCTGTTTGGGCGCACCGGAGAGCTCGGAAGGGAAGGAGCACTGGTTTACTTTTTCAACGCAGAATTGGCTGGAATTGAGATCGGACGCCATGTCGCGTTTGGAGAGCCCCTGATGTGCCTGAACAGTGGAAACTCCCCAATTCTACCTGAAACCCTAACACACCCCTAACCCTAATCCCAACGGTAACCCTAACCACACCCCTAACCCTGACACACCCCTAATTCTAATCCCAACCCTAATCCCAACCGTAAATATAATCCAAACCCTAACTTTAGCCCCAATCCTAACCCTAACTTTAGCCCCAACCCTAACCCTAACTTAGCTCTAACCCTAACCCCAACCCTAACCCTAGCCCCAACCCTAACCCTAGCCCTAGCCCTAGCCCTAACCCTAGCCCTGATGGGAAAATGGAAATAAATACATTTTTTTAATTTTATTATTTTTCCCTAACTAAGGGGGTGATGAAGGGGGGTTTGATTTACTTTTATAGCATTTTTTATATCGGCTTTTTATGATTGGCAGCCGTCACACACTAAAATACGCTTTTTTTTATAGCAAAAATGTTTTTTTACGTCTCCACATTTTGAGACCTATAATTTTTCCATATTTTGGTCCACAGAGTCATGTGAGGTCTTGTTTTTTGCGGGACGAGTTGACGTTTTTATTGGTAACATTTTTGGACACGTGACAATTTTTGATCACTTTTTATTCCGATTTTTGTGAGGCAGAATGACCAAAAACCAGCTATTCATGAATTTCTTTTGGGGGAGGCGTTTATACCGTTCCGCGTTTGGTAAAATTGATGAAGCAGTTTTATTCGTCGGGTCAGTACGATTACAGCGATACCTCATTTATATCATTTTTTTATGTTTTGGCGCTTTTATACGATAAAAGCTATTTTATAGAAAAAATAATTATTTTGGCATCGCTTTATTCTCAGGACTATAACTTTTTTATTTTTTTGCTTATTATGCTTTGTGGCGGCTCGTTTTTTGCGGGACAAGATGACGTTTTCAGCGTTATCATGGTTATTTATATTCGTCTTTTTGATCGCGTGTTATTCCACTTTTTGTTCGGAGGTATGATAAAGCGTTGTTTTTTGGCTCTTTTTTTTTTTTTTCTTACGGTGTTCACTGAAGGGGTTAACTAGTGGGACAGTTTTATAGGTCGGGTCGTTACGGACGCGGCGATACTAAATATGTGTACATTTATTGTTTGTTTTTGTTTTTTTAGATAAAGAAATGTATTTATGGGAATAATATTTTTTTTTATTTATTAAGTAAATTTTTTTTTTTTTTTTTACGCATGTGGAAATTTTTTTTTTTTTTACTTTTTTACTTTGTCCCAGGGGGGGACATCACAGATCGCCGATCTTACAGTTTGCCTAGCACTCTGCAAGATCGGCGATCTCACTGACATCGCTGTAGGCTTACCAGCACCTGCAGGCGACCCGGAAGTACTCCCTGCAGGACCCGGATGCAGCCCCGCGGCCATTTTGGATCCGGAGACTGCAGGGAGAAGACGCTCGGTACACGGGGAGTACATCACCGTGTACCGATCGTCTCAGGGAAGCCCGCCGGGAGCCCCCACCCTGCGCGATGCTTCCCTGTACCGCCGGCACATCGCGATCATGTTTGATCGCGGTGTGCCAGGGGTTAATGTGCCGGGAGCGGTCCGTGAACGCTCCTGGCACATAGTGCCGGATGTCAGCTGCGATAGTCAGCTGACACCCGGCCGATCGCATATGACGTACTATCCCGTCACTGGGAATTAAGTCACAGGTCACCTGGATGGGATAGTACGTTATATGGGATTAAGGGGTTAAAGAAAATCTGTCAGCATGTTTTTGCTATGTAATCCAAGAGCAGCAGAGGGTAGGGCCTGAGACCCTAATTCCAGCGATGTATCACTTACTGGGCTGCTTGCAATACTTTTGATAACATCCCTGTTTTCTGTGCTGTAGCTGTAGCAGAGCTCAGAATGCCCATACCTCTGATTGGCTACTTCCTGTGTACACTGTTAGTAATTTTCCAATCAGTGGTGGGGGCGTGGCTACACAGAGCAGAAAAACTAGTAGGCACGCAACACCTAGTCCTGCAGTGATAATCTCCTGCTGATAAAACACTGATTGTATTGAAACTACAGCAAGCTGCCGAGCATGTGACACATCCCTGGAATCAGGCTCTCTGACCCTACATCATGCTGTTCTCAGATTAAATAGAAAAACGAAAGAACACGAGTGCAAAGATTCTTTTAGAATTTGCTCGCTATAAAGCTGCATATAGGCCAATTGCTGCATGTTATCGGGACCTTTCTGCGCATACATGACCCTAGACCATGACAGCGCTTGTGTGAGATTTCCTAGGGAAAGCGGGGCATTGAAGCAAGAGCTACCTGTGAATCAGAGACAGGCAGCAGGCGGGGAATAGGGACAGAGGCAAGAGCACTGTTCCATCCCGTTGCACTAGCGACACATCTGCACAAGATTACAAGGACGGATTTCTCAAAAATAGCAAAAAGGATTTCTACAAGAAAGGTATGGATTTATTCAGTATTACAGCGCCTTTACATACATGCCCCTAGTTCGGGGTATACAATCACGATAGGATCCCTTTAACTTTAGATTCTTTACGTGTGAAAATAATAAATATTTTCTTTACTTGATTTTTTGTTTATGCTCTGATGAAGTTGCGTCTCAAACAATGGAAAAATGAAATAAAATGCTGTTCCAAAACTTGGGTTTGATGATAGTTGTACACTGGCAGGGTTCATGGAAACCTCCTACTGTGCTCCAAGCCCCAGTGCTGCCCAGTAAAATGCGATAAAAGGAACCTTTCTGACTCCCTAATTTTTCATGATCCTCTGAAAGCAGTAGTAAGTACCAGCAAACATAATGTTCTTGGCACCACTATTTGTCATTGAATATGCCAAATTCTTGCAAACTTGATCCTACCGCCGATGATCTCAAAGCCCTTGCTAAGTTCACCAAACAGGATCAGGATCGTTCAGCTTTCCTAGAGTGCTCAAAAAACATGTTAGAGAGCCGGAGGCTGCATGTCTCGCAGCTGTTTGTTAGGCAATCCCTGCATGTGTTGCTGCTGTCGAACAGCTGCGAGACATGCAGCCGCGGGGACTCAAACATATTATTCGAGCACGCCGAAGACACTCGGTTAGCACCCGAGCATGCTCAGATAACACCTTATCCCAGCATGTTCTCTCATCATTAGTGATAATGTATTCTGGGCCAGGAAGGCGTTAATGGAGCCAGAAAAAGGCAGGGCCGCGTGACTGTTCAGAGATAGGAACCACCTCTCTGACTCTTTTGCAGTAGTTTACATACTTCAGGCTAACACTACCTCTTCTTAAATAATCCAGGAACACAAACTTTGTACAGGGACATGTTTAGAGACATTAAAGGGAACCTGTCACCCCGTTTTTTCAGATTGAGCTATAAATACTGTTAAATAGGGCCTGCGCTGTGCGTTACTATAGTGTATGTAGTGTACCCTGATTCCCCATGTATGCTGAGAAATACATTACCAAAGTCGCCGTTTTCACCTGTCAATCAGGCTGGTCTGGTCAGGTGGGCGTGTTCACAGCGCTCTTTTCTTCCCCAGCTTTCCGTTGGTGGCGTAGTGGTGTGCGCATGTCCAAGGTCCGAATTCCCTGCGCCCACGTGAAGACACAGCGCGCGATCTGCGCTGTCATCCCTTGCATCGGTGAGGGCGGCCATCTTCCTGGGGCCGCGCGTGCGCAGATGGAATGCTCTGCCGCACGGGGCTTCAGGAAAATGGCCGCGGGATGCCGCGCGTGCGCATTAGAGATCGCGGCGGCCATTTTCCCAAAGCCGAGATGCAAACTCGGCTTTGGGAAAATGGCCGCCGCGATCTCTTGTGCGCACGCGCGGCATCCCGCGGCCATTTTCCTGAAGCCCCGTGCGGCAGAGCATTCCATCTGCGCACGCGCGGCCCCAGGAAGATGGCCGCCCCCACCGATGCAAGGGATGACAGCGCAGATCGCGCGCTGTGTCTTCACGTGGGCGCAGGGAATTCGGACCTTGGACATGCGCACACCACTACGCCACCAACGGAAAGCTGGGGAAGAAAAGAGCGCTGTGAACACGCCCACCTGACCAGACCAGCCTGATTGACAGGTGAAAACGGCGACTTTGGTAATGTATTTCTCAGCATACATGGGGAATCAGGGTACACTACATACACTATAGTAACGCACAGCGCAGGCCCTATTTAACAGTATTTATATCTCAATCTGAAAAAACGGGGTGACAGGTTCCCTTTAATCTCCGTACTATAAAATACTACTAAGCATTAAATGGGGTAAAAAAAAAAAAAATCCTTAAAGAGGATCTGTCACCAGAACCAATGTGGCCAGTTTTTAAACTTACTTTATTCCCACTGCTCCTGATTATTCCGTGTTGCTCTTTTGCTTCTTATCTACCATACAATACCAGAGATATGGGGCCTTTTTGATTTAGAGTTCAATTTATGGTCTTTAGTCTTTACTAAACGAGGCAGGGTTTACAGGACTCTTTGGGGGCATGTCTTTGGGTTGCTGTACATTGTTACCTTGTGAGCCACGCCCCCTTGGCAAAGAAAATAAAAATGTTCATTAAATAAATAAGCCCGTATCTTTAGAACCATATTGCAGATTTTTTTTTTTTTTAAAAAGGATGTGCAGTGGGTGGTACGGCGGCAAGTAGTGGCGGTACAGTGGCAAGCAGTAGCCCTGCGGCGGCTGCATATGGTGGACGCCATTCTTCTTCCAGAGTCTGGCTTCCAACTCCGCGCAGGCGAAAATGGAGGAAAGGCGAGATCTCCATCCGCGCCTGCCTCTACGCGATGTTTCCAGGATCATGGCTGCGGATGCAGATCTCGGCACCAAGATCTCCATCATCATGGCAGCCATTTTCCTAGAGTCCACCGCATAATAAACAGTGCGGAGGCTCTGGGCTTTCACAAAATGTCGGCGGAGCCCCCGCACCACTGGACACCCGCAGCGCCACTCTTGCCTCCTCCAGCAGCGACCCTGGGACCCTGCTCCAGTGTGGCCTGCATCACCCAACACCAGTAGCGACCCTGGGACCCCATTTCACTACAGCCACCACCCCCAGTAAGCAATAAGACGCCTATAAGAAGCACCACCATTTTATTAAAAAAAGATTTTTCTTCTCCTATTTTTCTCCTCAAAATTTGGGGTGCATCTTATAATCCGGTCCGTCTTATAAACTGCAAAATATGATACCTGCCTATAAACAGATATAAGTAAGACACCGCTGAAAAGAATTTTTAAAAAGTTAATATCACACAACTCAAGGACATTAGAAGTGGATCATTTCTGCTAGACAGAGAATTATTAGCCAAAGTGTAGAAAGTTGCTACACGGAGACACAAATCTGGCACTTTGATTATTTGGCTTCAACTATACAATAATAAAAATAATAATAATTTTATTTATATAGCGCCAACAGATTCCGCAGCACTTTACATTATAGAATGAACTAGCTGAAGAGCCCGGCGTTGCCTGGGCATAGTAAATATCTGTGGTTAGTTATAGCACCTCACTTCTCTTATTTCCCCATCACGCCTCTCATTTTCCCCATCACACCTCTCATTTTCACCTCAGTATATACATGTTTGTCATCTCCCTTATATAGTATACACCTGTATGTCATCTCCTGTATATAGTATATACCTGTATGTCATCTCCCCTGTATATAGTATATACCTGCTGTGTGTCATCTCCCCTGTATATAGTATATACCTGCTGTGTGTCATCTCCCCTGTATATAGTATATACCTGTATGTCATCTCCTCCTATATATAGCATATACCTGTATGTCATTTCCTCCTGTATATAGTATATACTTGTGTCATCTCCCCTGTATATAGTATATACCTGTATGTCATCTCCTCCTATATATAGCATATACCTGTATGTCATCTCCTCCTGTATATAGTATATACATGTTGGTCATCTGCTCCTGTATATAGTATATACCTGTGTGTCATCTCCTCCTGTATATAGTATATACCTGTATGTCATCTCCTCCTCTATATAGTATATACCTGTGTGTCATTTCCTCCTGTACATAGTATATATCAGTATGTCATCTCCTCCTGTATTAGACCTCGTTCACACGTTATTTGGTCAGTATTTTTACCTCAGTATTTGTAAGCTAAATTGGCAGCCTGATAAATCCCCAGCCAACAGGAAGCCCTCCCCCCTGGCAATATATATTAGCTCACACATACACATAATAGACAGGTCATGTGACTGACAGCTGCCGTATTTCCTATATGGTACAGTTGTTGCTCTTGTAGTTTGCTTATTAATCAGATTTTTATTTGTGAAGGATAATACCAGACTTGTGTGCGTTTTAGGGCGAGTTTCATGTGTCAAGTTGTGTGTGTTGAGCTGCGTGTGTCGACATGCATGTAGCGACTTTTGTGAGATGAGATTTGTGTGGCGACATGCGTGTAGCAACTTTTTGTGTGTCGAGTTGCATGTGACAGGTTAGTGTAGCAAGTTGTGTGCAGCAAGTTTTGCGCATGGCGAGTTTTGCGCGTGGCGAGTTTTATGTGTGGTGCGTTTTATGAGTGGTGCCTTTTGAATATGTGCAAGTTTTGTGTGAGGCAACTTTTGCATGTGTTGCAACTTTTGTCGATGTGTAGAAATAAGCGGCAACACTCACCGGTCCTGTGTGGTCTGAGTCCTTTATTCAAAAAGTGCACACAACGGTATCTTCACGGCATCGGGATAAAAAACAAGGAAGGAGGTGAGCAGGATGTGACGACGGCCGTTCCACGGGTGGACCGTGGAAGCGCTATTGTCGGCGCGAAACGGCCGTCGTCACATCCTGCTCACCTCCTTCCTTGTTTTTTATCCCGATGCCGTGAAGATGCCGTTGTGTGCACTTTTGAAATAAAGGACTCAGACCACACAGGACCGGTGAGTGTTGCCGCTTATTTCTACACATCGCCATTGGTATCCAACTTGTTTTCATGCAAGCACCTCTACTTGGTAGTCGGACTCCTGTGATTTGACCATGCACTGAAGACGCCGCGATTGATTTGGGAACAGCTGTGCGGCGGTTTTTGTCCTAGATTGTTGTACATTTTGTTGCAACTTTTGTGCATGTGGCAATTTTTCCGCGTGTGCAAGTTTTGCGTGTGGTGAGTTTTCCATGAGGTGAGTTTTGCACGTGTGGCGAGTTTTGCGTGAGCCTAGTTTTGCACGTGGCGTGTTTTGCGCGTGGCGAGTTTTGAGCGGCGACTTGTGTTTCGACTTTTATGTGGCGAGGTTGGTGTATGTGTGGTGAAATGTGTGCTGAGGGTGGTATATGTGTTCAAGCATGTGGTAGTGTGTGGCGCATTTTGTGTGTGTGTTCATATCCCCATGTGTGGGGAGTATCCCATGTCGGGGCCCGAACTTAGCAACTGTACAGTATATACTCTTTGGCGCCATCGCTCTCACTCTTTAAGTCCCCCTTGTTCACATCTGGCAGCTGTCAATTTGCCTCCAACACTTTTCCTTTCACTTTTTCCCCATTATGTAGATAGGGGCAAAATTGTTTGGTGAATTGGAATGCGCGGGGTTAAAATTTCGCCTCACAACATAGCCTATGACGCTCTCGGGGTCCAGACGTATGACTGTGCAAAATTTTGTGGTTGTAGCTGTGACGGTGCAGATGCCAATCCCGGACACACACACACACACACACACACACACACACACACACACACACACACACACACATTCAGCTTTATATATTAGATGATACCAAATAGTAATACGATCTGAAAGCCAGGCTGCTGTTGTGCCACCTTGAACATTTATGGCACATCCACCTCTGGGATCATACCCATCTTGAGTTTCGGGACCCGTTTTGTGCTCCCATAAAGGGAGAGGCGGTCACAATCCTTCACTTATCCCATCGGCCCCATTGTTGCAGTGCTTTGTTGGCCTTTTAGGCATAGTCTACAAAAAAATTTGCATTCTACCTATAATCTAATGTAGAACCAAGGACACGACTTCAACTTTCAGCCTTACCCGCTGGCAGAGTTACACCAACTACTAAGTTGTGCATGCAGTTAAAAGGCAGTGGCTGTCAGTTGTCCCTTCTTGCCGTGTCCTCCATAGAAATCCTGACAGATCACAGAAGCTCCCTTTTGTAAAGCAATTCATGCTTCTTATTTGTTAGGTGAAAGGTTAAATTGGTGACCTCTGCCCTCCCGCGTAGCAGTCTTTCCCTTTTTCTGTATGGCTTTATTTTTCTTCTGTATTTACATGGATTAGTCGCCTTTCACGCTCAGGAGGAATTCGTTCACAGCCAATGTCTTAGTTCTGGTAGCACAAAGAGCAGCCACAATTATTCAGCGGTAGACAATGACCCTATTGTGGCTTTACAAAACCGTCACCAGACTCTGGCTAAGTCTTGTCCTTGCTTCAAAAAACAATGGGGCAAAAAAAAAAAAAAAATTAAAACATTTTTTTTATCAAGCGCTGAACATAAAGCAAACAAAGCAAGCCTACTGTGAACTTGATGAGGATGTCAGGCATGGAAAGAAGAAAGAGTGAAGATAAATCTACACGAAGAGGGGTTCCCTTATGAAGATGCAAGGCGGAATCGTAGCCTAGGTATTCATTCTTCAGGACTCGTCCAATGCGAAGTAATAACACATGGACCAGTCCGTTGTGACCACTGATCGGCACGTTAGATGCCACCAGTAACACTCTGAGAAATCATCTTTTAGCTCAAATTTGAATTGACACATTTGTTCATGCGTAAAAATGAATATAGCCATAACTATACAAAATTGTTCTGGACACCAAAAATTAAAAAAAAAAAAAATGCATATTTTTCCAAGTACGAGAATAAAAATGTTCACGTCAGATTAAGCTTCTAACATTAATTAATTTGTATCACAGTAGAGCATTCTTTAGACAGGACCTGTATGGAAAAGCGGCTAGAAACAATACTTCAGAGCACTATGAAGATGGCCCATTCATTTTTAAAAGGATCTGTGACCAAAATCTTATTCTATTACGGCTGCTCCCCTTAGTATTCAGTTTTTGTTTTTTTCTAAATCCGCCAACCGGTTCCAAAAACATGAACCTTTTTATTTAGTGATAATTTTTTATGACCTTTACCTAGGGGCGTGGCTCATTGCATAAAGACACGCCCCCGAGGATCCTGTGAGCCACACCCCCTTCATAAAAAGCCCCATATCTCTAGAACCGTATGGAAGATTTAAGAAAAACTAAATATGGCATAATTATGGGGGGCAGTTCAGATAAAATGAGCAAAAACTGGCCACTTTTGACTTGTTGACAGGTCCACTTTAACAGACATGAACCACTGGAATCCTGTGATCTGCTAATCAAGAGTGATTGATCAATGCGAATAAACCCTTTTAACCTCTTCACGCCACAACCTGTTTTCACCTTCCTGACCAGGCCAAATTTTTCAATTCCGACCAGAGTATTGTTGCAATCTACCCATATCTCCATAACTCTCTACGACACACTTAACCCTTCAATATAAGGATCATTTCCGCATAGAGACATCAATGAAACAGCTTTAGACTACCCCAGTGACCTAGCCATGTTAGAAACGGAACCAGTTGATTTTCAATTTTGTCTCAGTGGCTTGAGAGAAACATTTTTTTTAGATTTTTACGTGACTAGTTTTTATTAACATGATTAAAAAAAAAAAAAAGAAAGTGGTTAACTCCCAATGTGTTCACCCAGGGCAGACTTCATTTCTGAGGAACAACTACTGATTGAAAATTTTAGGAAGTTCATACATTTCCGAAGAAGTAAAAATATGAGCAATATTTGGTTTCATGACTCCAAGTGACTTTTTTGAATGAGTACAAGTACCCTCTCACACCAAAGAAAAAATATATATAAAATTAAAAATCTACTCTAACTTTAGGACTAGATATAATCTAGGTTTCATCTGTCAGTCTGGGGCAAAGAACACCTTTGCATGTTAGGATCCTGCAAATCTTGCTTTTTTCTTTTTTTGCAAGATTTCTGCAATGATTCTAGAGGACAATTAGAGAAATCTTGAAAATTTGCGGGATCCTAAGATGGGCACGCTGAGTCATTTTGCTCAGGTTCTGGAGTGGAAACTGAAAAGAAACCAAGTTTTTGCAACGTTTCAAATTTTTGTACAGAATTTGGAACATTTTTGTTCAGTTTCTGCTTCAAAAAATCCTAAAAAAAAAAAAATCAGTGTGATCATACCTTAAGTGTAATACCCTTGTACTAAAGTAGATCTACTGTATAATGTAAAGTGCTGCGGAATATGTTGGCGCTATATAAATAAAATTATTATTATTATCTTTCTGCCCTATGTCAGAATGAGCAGGAGAATATAATTAGAACAATGCAAACTGTATATATTCTTAAGTAGATCTGATGAGGCTGTTGTACTTACTTTGAAAATCAATGTAGAATTTCGACATAATAATCCTTTTTGAACATTTTCCTATCTGATATCAACATGCAAAGCTTGATACCAGGATTATGTAGCCATCCTGACAGTGATTTTCAATGTCAGTATATAGATCTCTTATACCTGATGAGACTTATTTAATGTTTGCAATTTGCACTATGATCGCCTTGAAGTCTTCATCGGACCGTCTGCATGGAGTTTTATATTTTCCTAGTGCTTGCATGGATTACCTCCAAGAAAGAGAATACACTGGAAGTAAGATTTAAGGGGGGTGTCCGGGCCTTAGGCTACCAGTCTGCAGTCACTATGTAACTGAAAACTTGTGAATCTTCACATTGCGGGCTGTGAGGATTCTCCAGTGCCGGACCCGCGACCTCAGATGTGATTTGCACACATGCGGTCACATGCCGACTAGACGTGCACAGCCTCGCTCAATGCACGTGTACAGTGTGAGGCCGGGTGTGTCTAGTTGGAATGTGGCCGGAAACATGTAAATTTTATTCTTGAGCTCACTTTACCACCCGCTCCTGGCGCAGACCCCAGAGGATCTTCACAGCACTTGTAGCCTAAGGCCAGACAACCCCTCTTTAAAATACCGTAACTACATTTTTAGAACTAATTTTTTTAAATTTTTTAATTTCAATGCATCTAAACCAGAAAAACTACACTAAACTTTGTGGGTAGCCAAAAAAAAATTTTAATTTTTTTTTTTTTGGAGTATACAGCCCCCACGCAGTCTTATGTGTTGCTATCTTAAACTACAAATAAATACTTTATAGTCCCATGCAATGTCATGTGGTACTCTCTTCCACCTGCCCATTCTTTTTCGACACCCAACAGACAGTAGAAGAGAGAGGGATGGATGACTGACGGATTGGACTAGACAAGGGAATGTCGAATATTAAGGGACCACATTAAAAAATGGTTGAATCTTTTTAATTTGGGACGATTCCTAAAGCTGTTTTTTGGGGGGTACATGATGCCAAATGAATAACAGAATGATCTTGTAAGAAAGTGTAATTTATCTTAGCTATCTTCTGTACATTGTTAGTTTCTGTAAAGAATGACAAAAAAAATCCTCAATGATCTCACTCCATTATGAGCAGAAACTAAAAACTGGTGCAATATCATAGATTGGATATTGAAGACCAAGGATACAACCTCCTTGCCGAATGCAATAATTGTGAAAGAAGCCGTACAAAAGGATTAAGCTGCGGCCAACGATGGTGATCTGCACACAAATCAACTACTAGAGTAAAGACGGAAGTACTTCAACCGCTCCCAGACTCCTGTAGGAACAGAGTTATGGGAAGAGCGAGTCTTTCAGATGCTAATGGGGCTTCTTTGCCCTCAAACAATGATGAACTGGCTCTGGAGTTAATAGATTTCTGTGGAAGAGATTCATCTCTAATTTTAACAAAGCAGCATGTTTTGGAGGGAAGGGGGAAAAGCGTGTGGTAGAGTTGGTGAAAGAAGCTTTGTCTTGACACATAAGCTGCGTTTCCCTTCCTAATCCTCACTACACCATGAATGGAAGGGTTCGTAATAACTCCTTCGTGGCCAGTCTGAGTTGGGTCTTAATGCCGTAATTCCACCAATTTGTCCATCCTATATCATCAATAGAAAGTATCATCGTCAGGCGGTAAAGAGGGGTGGGAGAGTCTGCTCCGATACTCTCTCGGTCTATGATACTAAATACCAATTATTTAACACCACTCCCTAGGAAGGCAAGATGAAAACACTCAGGAAACAACAGAACTATAAGATAATGAGCCTGGCCACCAGAACCCGGATGGCTTTTAGGAAATAAATGCGCATACGCAATATGAACATATACATTGAGTAGAGTAGGGCAATGCCTCCTAATTCCAATTATCTTTTCAGAACTATTATTATTTCAACGGCCTTCATTTCGATTTCAAGGCATGGTGGCGACTTGATGCGTTAACGATCTTGTGCAAGCCTAGATTGGTCCACTAGAGTCTTCTTCGTCGTTATCTTGATCACATCAAGCCATTGGGTTCCTGTTCTTTCTCTTCTAATCCCATTAAATATACCCTCTGTAAATTCATGGCTACATTAAAACCAAACACAAGATAGACTAAAATTTCATGACAAATCCCATGTATAAAAATATACATTAAAAAAAAAAAGGACTCAAGGACCCTCTTCTCCCCACACTTAATCATATCCCCAGCCTCAGCCTGTCCACTTCATAGAGAAGAAAGTGCAAAAAAAAAAAAAAAAAAAATGATGTCTACTGTTGAGCGTCATCTGGAGGTCGTTTCAGGCCATCCCCTTTCTCTATGAGGTCACAACAGCCAAATGGGTTTCAACCTAATAATGTGGAGAAGCGACAGAGTTTTCGGTCAGTGGGAAATCTTCAAGTGTAATATCGGCAAACCTTAAGTTCTCCTAGCTATTTCAGTGCTCATAGTGGTCGTCTTGCCAGCTCTTCACTCAACCTGAATGGTTTGTCATCCTTCAATGGTAGGCCCTGTCCAGATCAGGTTTGTGATCCGCTAAGCATATACTTCAGAAAAATTCATTCACCCAGTGAAGGTCAAAGAATTGTTATTTTTGGTTTTGTCCGGCTAACAAATGGTGAGAATTCTGCACGAAAACAGGAAGTAACAGTGTAATAGACAAGATGGCGGGAGCTTTTACTGGCATAAACCTTGGAGTATCCCCATCTGAAAATGCTAAAGGGGTTGTCCGGTCCAAATCAATACGTCTGCTGCCCCTCTGAGTGACTGCAAGCTTATGAATCCCCCAGCAAATGCACCGTGTGCTGTGGGGATTCGCCGGTTTCTGACCCGGGATCGGAGGGCATGTATGCGTTATACATACTCCCCGCCAGGACCCATCTAGTTGGAGCAGCCTTGCTACATACACTTGCATGAAGCGAGGCTGCGTCCCTCCCGTCTAGTAACATGGCTTTCCGGTGGGCGTGGCCAACTAGAGGCAAAGGCCAATTGGTGTGGGTCTGTATCACATTCAACGTTAACCCCTTTCCAACATCAGGTGTAATAGTACGCCGATGTCAGACTCCCTCCCTTTGATGTGCGCTGAGCCCACATCATTTCCGGGACATGTTATCTGTTTTGAACAGCTGACATGTGCCTCTAGCAGCCACGGGTGGAATCGCAATCCACCCACGGCTGTTAACTAGTTAAATGCCGCTGTCAAACTCTGACAGTGGCAGTTAACACTGGCTTCCGGCAAGCGCGCCGGAAATCCCACCCATCGGCTCCCGTGTCACATAACCACGGGTTGCCGATGGGTTGGTATGAAAACCAGAGGTCTCCAGCAGACCTCTATGGTTGTCACTGCCGGATTGCTATGAGCGCAGCCCGGTGGTCGGCGCTCATGGCAAGTGAGCAATTCTGCTACATATGTAGCAAAGCCGATCGGGCTATGGCAGCTTCTAGTCTCCCATGGAGGCTATTTAAGCATGCCAAAAGTAAAAAAGTAAATTAAAAAAATAAAAAAGTCAAACATACACATATTTGGTATCACCGCGTTCAGAATTGCCCAATTTATCAATAAAAAAAATAAATAAACCCGATCACTAAACGGCCTAACGGAAAAAAAAAGTAAAAATGCCAGAATTACCAAAAAAGAAGATCGTATCTGCACCAAAATGGTATCAGCTCGGCGTGCGAAAAATAAGCCCTCACCCAACCCGAGATCACAAAAAATGGAGACGCTACAAGTATCAGGAAATGGCACAATTTAAAAAAAAAAAAACGTATAACAAACTTTGGAATTTTTTTCACCACTTAGATAAAAAAGAGAACCTAGACATGTTTAGGGTCCATGAACTCGTAATGACCTGGAGAATCACAATGGCTGGTCAGTTTTAGCATTTCGTGAACATAGTAAAAAAAAAAAAAAAAAAAACAAGTGTGGGATTGCACTTTTTTTTTGCAATTTCAACACACTTGGAATTTTTTTCCCGTTTTCCAGTACATGATATGGTAAAACCAATGGTGTCGATCAAGAGTACAACTCGTCCCGCAAAAAAAACAAGCTCTCACATGGCCATATTGACCAAAACATAAAAAAGTTATGGCTCTGAGAATAAGGAGAAAAAAAATGAAAGTGCAAAACCAAAAATAACTCTGGTCGTTAAGGAGATAAAGGCGGCTATTAGTGGTTTTCACTGAAAATAAAATAAACACAGACCTCAAAAAACAGGATAACTTGGGGAAAGGTAACTATGGTTCTAGGCCTCTTTAAACGGAATCTGTCACCAGGTTTGTGTTACTTAATCTGAGAGCAGCATGATGTACAGACAGAAACCCTGATTCCAGTAATGTGTCACTCACAGGGATGCTTGTAGTAGTTTTGATAAAATGACAAAGATTATTACTAGAGGACTAGTAAACCTGCTGCCTTGCAGTCCTCCGTATTCATCAGCTTTGTATAACCCTGCCCCAACATCTGATTGGCAGCTTTCTGCCTATGCACCGTGAACACAGAAAGCCGCCATTCAGTGGTGTGGGCGGGGTTTTTCAGAGCATTGCTAGATCTGCAATACATAAAACACTGATTTTAACAAAACTGCAGCAAGCAGCCCAGTTAGTGATACATGGTTGGAAACAAGGTTTCTGCCCCTATATCATACTGCTCTGAAATGGAGAAGCACATACCTGGTGATATGTTTCCAGGATGGTTTCTGTCAAATTGGGGGGGGGGGAAAACTGGTAAAATTAAGGAAATGACTGAAAGAGAAATAAAATAACAAAAAAGTAGAAGAAGTAAAAGTATGAAATCATCTCGGAGAGATGAATAAGACGATCTAAGGATAGGAAAGGTTAAGGACCAATATAATTCAAAAAGTGAAAAAAATATATATACCGTATTTTTCGGATATTAAATTATAAAAAAAAAATTCCCAAATTTGGGGGGAAAATGGGGGTGTGTCTTATAATACGGAGATTATCGTCGTGCCACTATGGGTGTCCCGGTGGCAGTGCTGCGCTGTGTCCCCGATGCTGCGGGGGGCTGTGCTGACATTTTGTGAAAGGCCAGAGCCCCCGGCAGTCCTTCCATGGTTTCCTGTGAGGCGCTGGACTCAGAGCCGAGATCTCAGCTCCCGAGATCCCTGTGCCGAGGTCTCCATCTGCACATGCGCCGCCTCCCGGTGGCCATTTTCTCAAGACTCCACCGCCGCACCGGAAACCATGGAAGGACTGCCGGGGGCTCTGGCCTTTAATAAAATGTCGGCAGAGCCCGCCGCAGCACCGGGGACACAGCACAGCACCGCAACCGTGGACACAGACCATCACCGCCACTGGGGACACGGCACATCACCGCCACAGGGGCACAGCGCAGTACCACCACCGGGACATCCGCAGTGGCATGCCGCACATCTGAACACCCCCTCATCCCAGCCTGCGGCAACGCTCCACTCCTGTCTCCTCTAGCAGCGACCCTGGGACCTCGCTTTACTGCAGCCACCACCCTCGGTAAGCAATAAGACGCATGGATTATAAGAAGCGCCACCATTTTATTAATAACGTTTTTTTTCCTATTTTTCTCATGAAAATTTGGGGTGCGTCTTATAATCCGAAGCGTCTTATAATCCGAAAAATACTTTATATACAAAAGAAATAAAAAAGTTTTCCCAAGAATGGCAGATCTATAACGGTATAAGCCATTCAGCAAACACTGTATATGTTAGGAGGACGAGCGAGCATGATTGCAAAGTAACGGCATTGTGGAAAGCCTCCAACATGCAAGAGCCACCAGTTCTCCGAGAAGGATAATGGCGCCAGCATTGTTCAGAAGTGTGGAAGCGGGGTGAAGTTACAGCACCTGAGGGCACGCGCTCCATTACAGCTGCTTGGCAGAGCAGGGAGGCTTCTCCTGGCCCATTCTCCCTACGGTGCTCTGCTACACCCAGAGGGCCACATCCAGGCTGCAGAACATCATTAATTGTGTCTCTCAAGAGCCTCCACACTTCAAGATCTAAAACAGAGGAAGCCCGGACCTTACCTGCCTTCAGAAACCGCAGCCTGTCTTGGATGGAGCCAGTCTGCAATAACTATCCTACGTGTACTTGTACCGTCGTAACTTTACACAGTGGCTGTGCCAGCTATGAAAGGCTGTGGCTGTATAAGGGTCACCATCAATGATGTCCTTCGGGGGCTCGCGCATTAATGGTAACTTCAAGCTCCATGAAATGTTCTCTACAGGGTGAACAATACTTCACGTCTTTCCACACGCTGGTGATTTCCCATTAATTTAGTTTACGAAAACATTATAACTAAATCCTCGTAATGTCAATAACCAAGAAAGCATCTAACGAACCGTAGAAGGTCGTAGAAAAGAATACGGCAAATACCTTGCTTAGATGCATTTTCTCCAGGACGACTCACTTCCACATAGACTTCAAATGTGTTCTCCGGGTTTTGCCTGAAATACAATTGTGATTATGAGTTTATAAGTGCAAGAGACCTGGTTTTTATTTAGCAAATCCAGAAAATGATTTTAATAGTCTATAAGCTGATCGCTCGGTCATATTCATGGGCAAGGCAACACAACGAAGCCGGTCGGTCATGCACATTATCCACCACCCCATGACCTCCTGACGGAAGCTAAAATCTGTCATGTTAGAGAGGAGCAGACAGTGAGAAGAGGTCGCTGTGCAAGAATAATCTATGGGCCCTTTATAGTCAAATCACTCATCATAATGCCCAATTCCACCTGCTTTGGAGGTAGATGGACCCCCTTTATATCTCGGAACCCTGTGGACCTGCACAGGCTGAATCAATGCCATCGCTGTGTACAAGGAAACTTGCGTGCTTACCAGATCTGCATATTTCGGGATTCCGCAGAGACATCATTCAGATGTCATCCCTTTTAATAAAGATACGCTACGTAGACAAAACATCTGACCTTCCTAAAGATCTCACCGAAATCAGGCGTGGCCCTGAAATAGGACGTCACCGATGTAACAAGTCAGTTCCTGATGTTTCTTCCCTTCTAGATATTCTACAATCAGCTACGAGTATTTCTGAAAAGTGGAATCATCTAGGATCCAAAACACGAAGTGGAGATCACGTTACAGAGCGGAGTCACCCTGCGTATAATGCGTAAACGTTGCAAAATCAATAACTGCAGAGCTCTTCTAACAATAACATCAGCTCAAAACTACTAGTATATACACCTCCAAACCTAACCCTTTGAACATATGTATTGAAAGATGGCACCTAGACAAGTCCGGCATCGAACGTATGGATAACTGAGGTGCCTGGCCTTGGTGATGTGAAACCTCCAGCACTGATGAGTGTTGAGTGGTTTGTTTAATACCGCACCATGGGTCCAGGAGGTCATTCCCATCCTCCAATCCGACAGGTGCAGCGAATGTAAAATTGCAGATTAGCCGCTTCATAAGTGTCTGGGAGTCCGGGAAGAAGAACTGGTATATGTTGCTCAAGCTATGCCAGAGATGGATGAGCGGCACTGAGATATAACAGGGTGAGCAGTGCCTTCTGTGGGACCGTTTATTGCCTTTTTGCTGGAGAACACTTTTACTTTCTGTTGGAAATTTATGGAACTCCATAAACCTTCCTGTTTGCAAAAGAACTTTCGTGCCTGTGCGAAAGCTGCCAACTACCAAAAGAGCAGATTCCCTACAATTCCCTAGATTTCGTACAGTCACCGAAAAGCTCTGGCAAAACCCCAAGAAAACTAGCTGCCACCACCAATCCTTTATACAGGCCAATTGGACACCCATGACAGGTAGCGTTGGGCTTCAGGGATGCAGTTTAAAGAAAAAGACGACCAACGCTTTTTCTTTTTAATCCAAAAAGTAGGCAATAATATAAAAATAAACAAAAGATATTACAAAAAGGGGGCAAAACAATACAATATATTCAATTACATAAACTAAAAACAGATAACAAAAGAAAAGTAGTAAACCTGTGTCATGGATCTTAGCAGAGGGAAGCTCTCCTTTCAGGAAAATGGTACAAAACTACAGCAAACGGTATCTTCCAGGACTGACAATGATTAGAATTCAAAATCTATATTCATAAGATAAAAATGATGGCCACATACCTCAGATTGGAGTTCGTCAATGGGATTCGGCTATGTCCCAAAAAATTATGGCATCCCCAACTTTCAGGATATCTCCCTACCTGGAGGTCCCAGGCGGGAGATATTATATTTCCTATCATGACTTTAGCTTCCCTTAGATAGGAAACAAGGCATCTATATTGTTATCCATCTGTCCAATATTAATTTGGAGCTGATGAGCAGGCCGCCCAGTGATGTAAATAAATGCATTATACTAGCGACTTTGTCACAAAGCCGAAAATATGACTCCAACAACTAAGGGACCTACACCATTTACAAAAAACAACAACATTCACAGCAGGACTTCAGTGCCCTAATGTCTGATAGTCCTGGCCAAATGCGCCTTTAAACCCAGACTTCTTGACTGCTCCTCAGCAGATAATCCACTTCAATTACCTGTTCTAAGCAGGAGGTCATAGCTGTAAAATTTCGAATGTAGTGTTCTTAGAGTGCTAGCTCTTGCTCCTTTCTCAAGTTATAATGAACTCCCTAACAACCGCCGATATGGCTTTTAATGGCGGCAATTAAGGGGCCTTATTCCTTAGCGCCGATTTTTACAGCGCTGAAAAATAAGGGTATCGTGCAACCCAGCATCAGAAAATCTCTGGGTCTCGGCTACTGGGGTTAGCTGAGACCCAGGAGAACATGATCAAGGACGGTTTTTACAATCCCCTTTAACGTGATTGCAGTTATTCACCGAATAACAGCGATCACAAAAAAAAGTCTGACAATTAATTTCTCTTTCTTCTGATATGATCTAGCATATCAGAGGAGAGAGAAATGAGTTCCCCCGATCCCTCCCCGGTAACTCTGCGATCCCCGGATCCTCCTGTTCCGTCCCTCTGCGTCATCTTCCTGGCACCCGGCAATAATAGGATGCTTTTCCTATTGGTTCCTTTTGATCACAGGGTCTATCACAGTGATCAAAATTAAAAAAAATAGTAACTCAAAGCTCCCTGTCACCCCAAGTTAGATAAAAATAATAAAATTTTAAAAATTCAGCTTTTTCCATTTTTTCCAGTTAGGGTTGGGGTTGTTAGGATTGTGTTAGAGTTGGGGTTAGGGTTGTGCTAAGAGTTGAGGTTGTGTTAGGGTTGTGGTTATGGGTGTGTTGGGGGTTGTTTTAGGGTTGTGGTTATGGGTGTGTTGGGGGTTGTGTTAGGGTTATGGGTGTGTTGGGGGTTGTGGTTGAGGTTATGGATGTGTTGGGGGTTGTGTTAGGGTTGTGGTTATGGGTGTGTTGGTGGTTGTGTTAGGGTTGTGGTTGAGGTTATGGGTGTGTTGGGGTTGTGTTAGGGTTGTGGTTATGGGTGTGTTGGGGGCTGTGGTTGGGGTTATGGGTGTGTTGGGGGTTGTGGTTGGGGTTATGGGTGTGTTGGTGGTTGTGTTAGGGTTGTGGTTGAGGTTATGGGTGTGTTGGGGTTGTGTTAGGGTTGTGGTTATGGGTGTGTTGGGGGTTGTGGTTGGGGTTATGGGTGTGTTGGTGGTTGTGTTAGGGTTGTGGTTGAGGTTATGGGTGTGTTGGGGGTTGTGTTAGGGTTGTGGTTATGGGTGTGTTGGGGGTTGTGTTAGGGTTGTGGTTAGGTTATGGGTGTGTTTGGGGTTGTGTTAGGGTTGGGGTTATGGGTGTGTTGGGGGTTGTGTTAGGGTTGGGGTTATGGGTGTGTTGGGGGTTGTATTAGGGTTGGGGTTATGGGTGTGTTGGGGGTGGTGGTTGGGGCTATGGGTGTGTTGGGGGTTGTGTTAGGGTTGTGGTTATGGGTGTGTTGGGGGTTGTGTTAGGGTTGTGGTTAGGTTATGGGTGTGTTGGGGGTTGTGTTAGGGTTGGGGTTATGGGTGTGTTGGGGGTTGTGTTAGCGTTGGGGTTATGGGTGTGTTGGGGGTTGTATTAGGGTTGGGGTTATGGGTGTGTTGGGGGTGGTGGTTGGGGCTATGGGTGTGTTGGGGGTTGGGTTAGGGTTGTGGTTATGGGTGTGTTGGGGGTTGTGTTAGGGTTGTGGTTAGGTTATGGGTGTGTTGGGGGTTGTGTTAGGGTTGGGGTTATGGGTGTGTTGGGGGTTGTGTTAGGGTTGGGGTTATGGGTGTGTTGGGGGTTGTGGTTGAGGTTATGGGTGTGTTGGGGGTTGTGCTAGGGTTGTGGTTATGGGTGTGTTGGGGGTTGTGTTAGGGTTGTGGTTATGGGTGTGTTGGGGGTTGTGTTAGGGTTGTGGTTAGGTTATGGGTGTGTTGGGGGTTGTGTTAGGGTTGGGGTTATGGGTGTGTTGGGGGTTGTGTTAGGGTTGTGGTTAGGTTATGGGTGTGTTGGGGGTTGTGTTAGGGTTGGGGTTATGGGTGTGTTGGGGGTTGTGTTAGGGTTGGGGTTATGGGTGTGTTGGGGGTTGTGTTAGGGTTGGGGTTATGGGTGTGTTGGGGGTTGTATTAGGCTTGGGGTTATGGGTGTGTTGGGGGTGGTGGTTGGGGCTATGGGTGTGTTGGGGGTTGTGTTAGGGTTGTGGTTATGGGTGTGTTGGGGGTTGTGTTAGGGTTGTGGTTAGGTTATGGGTGTGTTGGGGGTTGTGTTAGGGTTGGGGTTATGGGTGTGTTGGGGGTTGTGTTAGGGTTGGGGTTATGGGTGTGTTGGGGGTTGTATTAGGGTTGGGGTTATGGGTGTGTTGGGGGTGGTGGTTGGGGCTATGGGTGTGTTGGGGGTTGGGTTAGGGTTGTGGTTATGGGTGTGTTGGGGGTTGTGTTAGGGTTGTGGTTAGGTTATGGGTGTGTTGGGGGTTGTGTTAGGGTTGGGGTTATGGGTGTGTTGGGGGTTGTGTTAGGGTTGGGGTTATGGGTGTGTTGGGGTTGTGTTAGGGTTGGGGTTATGGGTGTGTTGGGGGTTGTGGTTGAGGTTATGGGTGTGTTGGGGGTTGTGCTAGGGTTGTGGTTATGGGTGTGTTGGGGGTTGTGTTAGGGTTGTGGTTAGGTTATGGGTGTGTTGGGGGTTGTGTTAGGGTTGGGGTTATGGGTGTGTTGGGGGTTGTGTTAGGGTTGTGGTTAGGTTATGGGTGTGCTGGGGGTTGTGTTAGGGTTGGGGTTATGGGTGTGTTGGGGGTTGTGTTAGGGTTGGGGTTTTGGGTATGTTGGGGTTGTGTTAGGGTTGGGGTTATGGGTGTGTTGGGGGTGGTGGTTGGGGCTATGGGTGTCTTGGGGGTTGGGTTGTGGTTGGGGCTATGGATGTGTTGGGGGTTGTGATTGGGGTTATGGGTGTGTTGGGGGTTGTGCTAGGGTTGTGGTTGGGGTTATGGGTGTGTTGGGGGTGGAGCTATGGGTGTGTTGGGGGTTGGGTTAGGGTTGTGGTTATGGGTGTGTTGGGGGTTGTGGTTGGGGATATGGGTGTGTTGGGGGTTGTGCTAGGGTTATGGGTGTGTTGGGGGTTGTGGTTGGGGCTATGGGTGTGTTGGGGGTTGAGTTAGGGTTGTGGTTGGGGTTATGGGTGTGTTGGGGGTTGTGTTAGGGTTGGGGTTATGGGTGTGTTGGGGTTGTGTTAGGGTTGGGGTTATGGGTGTGTTGGGGTTGTGTTAGGGTTGGGGTTATGGGTGTGTTGGGGGTGGTGGTTGGGGCTATGGGTGTCTTGGGGGTTGGGTTGTGGTTATGGGTGTGTTGGGGGTTGTGTTAGGGTTGGGGTTGTGGTTGGAGCTATGGGTGTGTTGGGGGTTGGGTTAGGGTTGTGGTTATGGGTGTGTTGGGGGTTGTGGTTGGGGATATGGGTGTGTTGGGGGTTGTGCTAGGGTTATGGGTGTGTTGGGGGTTGTGGTTGGGGCTATGGGTGTGTTGGGGGTTGTGGTTGGGGCTATGGGTGTGTTAGGAGTTGGGTTAGGGTTGTGGTTGGGGTTATGGGTGTGTTGGGGGTTGTGCTAGGGTTGTGGTTGGGATGGGTGTGTTGGGGCTGTGTTAGGGTTATGGTTGAGGTTATGGGTGTGTTGGGGGTTGTGGTTGGGGATATGGGTGTGTTGGGGGTTGTGCTAGGGTTATGGGTGTGTTGGTTGTGCTAGGGTTATGGGTGTGTTGGGGGTTGTGCTAGGGTTATGGGTGTGTTGGGGGTTGTGGTTGGGGCTATGGGTGTGTTGGGGGTTGGGTTAGGGTTGTGGTTGGGGTTATGGGTGTGTTGGGGGTTGTGGTTGGGGCTATGGGTGTGTTAGGGGTTGGGTTAGGGTTGTGGCTGGGGTTATGGGTGTGTTAGGGGTTGGGTTAGGGTTGTGGCTGGGGTTATGGGTGTGTTGGGGGTTGTGCTAAGGTTGTGGTTGGGATGGGTGTGTTGGGGCTGTGTTAGGGTTATGGTTGAGGTTATGGGTGTGTTGGGGGTTGTGTTAGAGTGAGATTTTTTTTTTTTTTTCAAAAGTAAACAAAAACAATGATGACCATATGACAGCTAGTGTTGAGCGTTGTTAGGGGCGAGGGCCTATGATTGGCAAGCAGCTGGCATTGGTATTGCTGTGCAGAGAGCTGGTCTCTGTGCGCCAAAACGTTTCAATTGAATGTGCATCTGAAGAAAATTGAAAAACTACAACTCTGGAGTTTCACTGTTTTTCTTTATTTTCTGAGTTTAACATTTTGATATATCAGATTTTACAGACACTACCAAATTTGTTTGTATATTTATTTATTTATTTATTTATTTTTGAATGGGGAAAAGTAGTCCGTAAAACTTTTATATTTTTCTCTCTCTTTATGTTTATGTTATTTTTTATTTTCTTCAATGGACTTCAACTTGCCATCATTTGATCGCTTATACTACAATATTACAGTATTGTAGCATATAGTGCAACTGATGTTCTCTTATGAAGCCCAGGAAGACTACCAGTCCAGGAGAACTTCCAGCGGACACCCGGTTGCCATGGATACCCACTGACTTCCCAAGATGGGATAGCAGGGGTGGGGAGGTGAAGGAAACTGGTGAATAACATTGTCTAAAATTGTTTATTTAACACAATACGCTGTCAGACCTTTGCTTTGTTTTGATTTTTTTTTTCAAATAAAAAAAACATCCAAAAATTATTTTTGACCAGGCAGACCGTTCTGTGCACAACACCGACTCAAACTGATAGTGTTGCTGCCGGAGGTAACATTATCCTCCTGTGGCATAGGCAAGTGATGTGCCATGGATTCCATAACGCCTTCCATTTCCTGCCCACGAATATGCTTGCCCAAGGTAAAGGGGGCCAATTGTAACTTATGCTTGGTAGTATTACTCCCCAGACAGCTGGTATCAGTGGCACTGGAGCTTCTTCTACTGCTAGTGGCTCCCACATTTTTAGCTGTGGTAAGGGGAGTTTTATTTTAATTTAAACAGTCCGTTGTCATTTCTACTTTTTCTTTTACAACACATTTTGTCCAAAACTGTAAATAACTTTTGACAATGAATTCAACCTTGCCAAAAAGGATATACCGTACTTGGTCACCCAGAGCTTTCATATTTATGGGGGACTTAGGAGAAACAGCCGTCAAGTAAACCCTCCGCTATATGAAAAGTATGGTCCGTGTAAGGAGCTGTCAGTCATAGTGACACGTTCTTTATGTAGTGTTCATCCTAGATTCCATAAGTAACTGCTCTATGGTAACAGAAAATAAAATTAATTTTGATTTTAACTTTACTAATTGAGCAGAAAGTGTTATGACCTGGTGGTTAGGAGCACCCGGAACGACCTGATGGTTAAACTCACACAGGACAAGCTCTGGGAAGTGGGAGCTCTGCTGACCGCAACCCCTAATCCTATCACACAAATAGAAATAGCCGTGGAGCGTACCTAACACGACCTAGACGCCTCTTCACAGCCTAAGAGCTAACTAGCCCTAAAGAAAGAAAATAAAGCCTACCTTGCCTCAGAGAAATTCCCCAAAGGAAAAGGCAGCCCCCCACATATATTGACTGTGAGTTAAGATGAAAGTCACAAACACAGAAATGAAGCAGATTTAAGCAAAGGGAGGCCAGACTTACTAAACAGACTGAGGATAGGAAAGGTATCTTTGCGGTCAGCACAAAACCCTACAAAAGACCACGCAGAGTGTGCAAAAAGACCTCCGCACCGACTCACGGTGTGGAGGTGCCACTCTGCATCCCAGAGCTTCCAGCTAGCAGGGCAAGATCATGATAGCCAGCTGGACAAGGAAAATAATGAACAAGTAAATAACTAGCAAGGACTTAGCTTCTGCTGGAGTAGACAGGTCACCAGAAAGATCCAAGAGCGAACTGAACCAGTACAAGAACATTGACAGCTGGCATGGAGTAAAGATCTGAGTGGAGTTAAATAGAACAGCCAGCCAAAGAATAAACTACGTCACCTGTGGAAGGAACCTCAGAAGCAGCAGCTCCACTCACAGCCACCAGAGGGAGTCCATGGACAGAACTCGCCGAAGTACCATTCATGACCACAGGAGGGAGTTTGAAAACAGAATTCACAACAGTACCCCCCCCTTGAGGAGGGGTCACCGAACCCTCACCAGAGCCCCCAGGCCGATCAGGACGAGCCAAACCCTACAAAAGACCACGCAGAGTGTGCAAAAAGGCCTCCGCACCGACTCACGGTGTGGAGGTGCCACTCTGCATCCCAGAGCTTCCAGCTAGCAGGGCAAGATCATGATAGCCAGCTGGACAAGGAAAATAATGAACAAGTAAATAACTAGCAGGGACTTAGCTTCTGCTGGAGTAGACAGGTCACCAGAAAGATCCAAGAGCGAACTGAACCAGTACAAGAACATTGACAGCTGGCATGGAGTAACGATCTGAGTGGAGTTAAATAGAACAGCCAGCCAAAGAATAAACTACGTCACCTGTGGAAGGAACCTCAGAAGCAGAAGCTCCACTCACAGCCACCAGAGGGAGTCCATGGACAGAACTCGCCGAAGTACCATTCATGACCACAGGAGGGAGTTCGAAAACAGAATTCACAACAAGAAAGTATCCTGCGTCTCCAATCGGTACAAAAAGCTAAGTAAATTAAAGTTCTTTACAAAAGCTAATCAACATTATATATAGGTTTTACAATTAAAACACTGTAAAAAGGTTACTCAAAGGAGGCTTTGAAGAAGATGTGAAATGTTCAAGCATTTCGACTGGATATCCAGAATATCCAATGTTCCTCCTTTGGAGGTGAAACCAATGAAGTATTAAAAGATAAGTAAATTTTGAAAATAGTCTCTTCAGAGAGGAAGAGGACTAGAACTCTAGTGCTATCTATTGGAAGTAGCAATTCTAACAGTCAATGTTGCCCCTTTAACGAGCCTGGTCACATGACTTTCTCACACAGCCAATCCAGATCTCACACTTTGCACTGACGAGGGGCAGCATCCCGAAGCACATTGTCTGCAAACCGAGATTCTGGTTTGGCATCTATCCTAAGTCATGTGACAATGCTCGTTAACCCCTTCATGACCTTGGGATTTTCCGTTTTTCCGTGTTCGTTTTTCGCTCCCCTCCTTCCCAGAGCCATAACTTTTTTATATTTCCATCAATATGGCCATTTGAGGGCTCATTTTTTGCAGGACGAGTTGTACTTTTGAACAGCATCATTGGTTTTACCATGACACGTACTAGAAAACGGGAAAAAAATTCCAAGGGCGGTGAAATTGCAACAAAAGTGCAATCCCATGCGTGTTTTTTGTTTGGCTTTTTTGCTAGCTTCACTAAATGCTAAAACTGACCTGCCATCATGATTCTCCAGGTCAGTACGAGTTCATAGACACCAAACATGTCTCGGTTATTTTTTATCTAAGTGGTGAAAAAAATTCCAAACTTTGCTAAATAAAAAAAAAATTTGTGCCATTTTCCAATGCACGTAGAGTCTCCATTTTTCGTGATCTGGGGTCGGTTGAGGGCTTATTTTTTGCGTGCCGAGCTTTTGATGCAGATATGTTATTTTGATCGCCCGTTATTGCACTTTAATGCAATGTCGCAGCGACCTAAAAAACATAATTTTGGCGTTTAAAATTTTTTTTGTTGCTACGCCGTTTAGCGATCAGGTTAATCCTTTTTTTTATTGATAGATGGGGCGATTCTGAATGCGGCGATACAAAATATGTGTATATTTGATTTTATTTTTATTGTTTTATTTTTAATGGGGCAAAAGGGGGGTGATTTAAACTTTTATATTTTTTTATTTATTTCATATTTTTTTAAACTTGTTTTTTACTTTTGCCATGCTTCAATAGCCTCCATGGGAGGCTAGAAGCTGGCACATTTCCATCGTCTCAGCTACATAGCAGTGATCATCAGATCGCTCCTATGTAGCTTAATTACAGGCTTGCTATGAGCGCCGACCACAGGGTGGCGCTCACGGCAAACCGACATCAGTAAGCATAGAGGTCTCAAGGACCTCTATGGTTACCATTCTGATGCATCGCTGACCCCCGATCATGTGACGGGGGTCGGCGATGCGCGCATTTCCAGCCGCGCGGCCGGAAGCGGTAGTTAAATACCGCTGTCAGAATTTGACAGCGGCATTTAACTAGTTAATAGCGGCGGGTGGATCGCAATTTCACTTGCCACTATTGTGCGCACATGTCAGCTGTTCAAAACAGCTGACATGTCGCGGCTTTGATGTGGGCTCACCACCGGAGCCCTGCATCAAAGCGGGGGTTCTGACCTCAGATGTACTATCCCATCCGAGGTCAGAAAGGGGTTAAAGGGTCGACACTGACTTTAAGGATTGCTACTTCCAAGACCTGGGCAATCATAGTAATAGGTCTGTTTTACCATATAGTGAACAAAAAAAAAAAAATTGTTTAACCCCTTTCCAAAGTTGGACATAATAGTACGCCCCAAGTCAGAATCCCTCCCTTTGTTGTGGGCCCCGGCGCTGTTTTGAACAGCTGACATGTGCATCGAACAGCAATTGAGCATTTCTGCTACATACAGGCGATCTGACCATCGCATGTGTGTAGCAGAATAGATCAAAGTACTACAATTTCTAGTCTTCCATAGAGACTATTGAAGCATGCAAAAATAGAAAAAAAAATGTTTTTAAAAATATAAACAAAAATAAAAGTTCAAATCACTCCCCTTTTGCACCAAAGTAAAACAATAAAAAAAAAAAAACATATTTGGTATCGCCGCCTTCAGAATCGCCAGATCTATCAATATAAAACAAGAATTAACCTGATCGATAAACGGGGTAACGAGAAAAGAAAACCCAGGATTACATTTGTTTTGTCGGGTGATCAAAAGATCGTATCTACACCAAAATGGTATCAATAAAAAGCTTGGTGCATAACAAAAAAGGCCCTCACCCAGCCCCAACTTACGAAAAATGGAGATGCCACAAATCTCAGAAAATGGTGCCATTTGTTTTGTTTTTTTTACCAAAAGTTTGGATTTTCTTTTCATAACTTAAATAGAAAAAGAACCTAGACATGTTTGGTGTCTATGAACTCGGAATGACCTGGAGAATCATAATCAAAAAAACAAAAGGTGTCGTTCAAAAGTACAACTTGTCCCACAAAAAAACAAGCCCTCACATGGCCATTTTGACTGAAAAATATGGCCATGGGAAGAAGGGGAGCAAAAAATATAGTTCTTACCGATAACGGTATTTCTCTGAGCCCATGACGGCACCACGGAGAGAGGGGATCCGCCCACCAAGGACAGGAAACCTACGGATAAAAAGGCGGTACCACTCTCCTGCATCAGTTGTTTTACATAGAGAACGATGGGAGACTACTAAACATTTGTTAAATTTTAACTGTTTATCATAACTAGATACCGCGTGACTATTAACACTATGAGTAGACTATGGCACTATTTTGATGTGCGCACCCACAAGTGAAGGGAGGGAATGTACGGGTGCCGTCATGGGCTCAGAGAAATACCGTTATCGGTAAGAACTATATTTTTCTCTGATCGCCCATGACGGCACCACGGAGAGAATTGCATAGATAGTGCATTCAGGGAGGGACCACCGCCTCCAGAACCCTTTTACCGAAAGTAAGGTCTGAAGAGGAGATTAGGTCCAATCTATAGTGCCTATAGAATGTGGATGGTGAGGACCAGGTAGCAGCTCTACATATCTGGTCTATGGAAGCTCCGGCCTTCTCCGCCCAGGAAGTCGCTACTGCTCTTGTTGAGTGAGGCTTAACCTCCCCGGGAACGGACATCCCACTTGCTGAGTATGATAGACTGATGGCGTCTGTGATCCATCTTGCTATGGTGGCTTTAGATGCTTTTTTCCCCTTCCGGGGACCCTGAAAACACACAAACAGAGAGGAATCCTCCCTACTCTCTCTAGTGACTTCTAGGTAGTGTAAGAGACATCTTCTTACATCTAGTGTATGTAATGTTTGTTCCTCCTTATTTTTAGGATTGGGACAGAAGGAGGGGAGAGATATCTCTTGAGACCTGTGAAATTTTGAAGCCACTTTTGGGAGATATGCTGGGTCTGTTTTTAAAATGACCCTATCCTCTAGGAATTGTGTGTAGGGAGGGTTAGCTGAGAGAGCCTGTAAATCGCTAACCCTGCGGGCCGAAGTGAGGGCGACTAATAGAGCTGTTTTGAGGGATAGATTTTTTATTGTAGATTCGTGTAATGGCTCAAATGGAGAATTAGTCAGGGCTTTAAGGACCAAGTTTAAGTCCCATTGAGGAACAACTTTTACTGGAAGAGGCCTAGATCTTCCTGCCGCCCTGATGAATCTAGCGACCCACCTATTTGAGGCTAAATCAAAATTGAATAGGGCTCCCAAAGCTGCCACGTGAACTTTTAGGGTGTTAGTGGCTAAACCCATCTCCAACCCGTTTTGTAGGAACTCTAATATGGAATTAAGGGGAATTTCTTTCCCTATTTTTGCACCTGATGATGACAGAAACTTTTTCCATATCTTGCCATACTGTCTTGTTGTAACAGGCTTCCTACTTTGTAACAGAGTTGAGATCAAGCCCGGAGAGAACCCCCTGCTTTCTAGTAATTTCCTTTCAAGAGCCAAGCTGTCAAGTGCAAGTTCTTGACCTGCGGATGACAGACTGGGCCCTGTGACAACAGATCTTGGAGGTCTGGTAATACCCAAGGGTCTGATATTGATAACTTCCTCATCCATGAGAACCAAGGCCTCTTCGGCCAGAACGGGGCAATTAAGATGACCAGCGCCCCGTCCTCCCGAATCTTCCTCAGCACTGCTGGAATCAGAATAAGAGGAGGAAAGGCATAGACCAGATGGTGACCCCAAGATATCAGGAAGGCGTCCACAGCTACTGGGTTCCCCAGGGGAGATAGGGAGCAAAAGGAGGTTACTTTTTTGTTTAGATGACTCGCAAAGAGATCTATTTTGGGAACGCCCCATCTTTCTGTGATCTGGGTGAATATCGCCTGATTTAGTTCCCATTCCCCCTGTTTTAGACTGGACCGGCTGAGGAAGTCTGCTTTGTAGTTGTCCACTCCCCTTATGTGTAAGCTTGTTAGGGATAAGAGGTTGCTCTCGGCTATTTGCAGGATTGAATCGGTCACCTCCATTAGATTTTTGGAACGGGTGCCCCCCTGGTGATTTAGGTAAGATACTACCACCCGATTGTCCGACATTACTCTTACATGGTGAGAGTGAAGGACCCCCAAGAATTCCTGAAGGGCAAATTTTACTGCAAGGAGCTCCTTCATGTTGGAGGATTTGTTGACTGTGGATGGAGACCAAGTGCCCTGGGTTACTAGGTCGCCCAGATGAGCCCCCCACCCTGAAGGGCTTGCATCCGTAGTCAGGACTTTCGAGATCTGAATTACCCACGGGACTCCCTGGGAAAGATTTTTCTGCGATCTCCACCATGTCAGAGAGTGATTTGTGCGAGGAGATAGAGATAACTGCCCTCCTAAATTCTCTCCTAGATGGATTTGCTCCGACAATATCTGCCATTGAAGTTCTCTTGAATGTAATTGGGCCCACTGGACTGCAGGGATGCAAGAGGTCATAGAGCCTAAGAGGGACATGGCCTGACGGAGTGTTATGGAGGGGAGAGATTGGGTTCTCGATACTAAACTTTTTAGTTTTTGTATCTTGTACTCCGGGAGACGACATTCCATCTTTTTGGAGTCTAGAGTGAGACCCAGGTACTCCTGGACCTGAGAAGGCATTAGTCTGGACTTTCCCATGTTTATTAGCCAGCCCAATTCCTTCAGAGAATGCATCACTATTGCCAGTTGATCCTCGCAATGTTGCGGGGAGGAGCCTATCACCAAGAAATCGTCCAGATATGGAACGATTAGGGTATTTTCTTCTCTGAGGTGAGCCATTACCTCCGCTATCAGCTTTGTGAAAATTCTCGGAGCTATGGCAAGACCAAATGGTAGAGCTGAAAACTGGAAGTGTTTTAGGACTCCCCTGATGTGAACTGCCATCCTGAGGAATCTTTGGTGATCCTTGTGTATTGGGACGTGATAATATGCGTCCTTTAAGTCCAGGACCACCATGAAGCATTGGGGAAACAACATCTTGATAGATGACTTTATCGTTTCCATCTTGAATGCTTGAACCTCCAGGAAATCGTTTAATTTCTTTAGATTTATAATAGTCCTGAAGGAACCGTCTGGTTTCTTCCTCAGGAATAGAGGGGAATAGTACCCTTGCCCTCTTTCTTGTGGGGGAACCTCCAGGAGTACACCCTTTTTTACTAACTCGATGACCTGTTTTTCCAGAGCCAGCTGTTGTTCTGCCGAAGATCTTATGGATGTCATCATAAAAGAGGGACGGGGGCATCTTTTGAATGTCAGCCTCAGGCCTGATTCTATAATGTTCAGAATCCATTGACTGGAGGTAATCTTTTTCCAGGCTGGAAGAAAGAGAGATAACCTCCCTCCCACCTGGGGCGAACCTTCATTGAGAAGGTTTCTTGTTATCACTGGGGTTTTTGTTAAAGATGAACCCTTTGTTTTTGTTCCTCTTATCCTCCCACTTTCCCTGGCCTCTCCCAGGGTTCTTGCGGAAAAACCTCTTGTTCCGAAAGGGCTTCCGGTAAGAGGGGAGACCAAGGGAGGGAAAGGACTTTTTCTTGTCCCCGGCTTTTTCCAGGATGTCATCTAATGTGGAACCGAACAAAAACTCCCCTTCGCAGGGGATAGTACATAGTTTTGTTTTTGTTTGCAGATCGCCAGGCCAATTTTTAAGCCAGAGGGCACGCCTGGCCGCATTAGCGAACACTGCTGACCTGGCGGCTAACCTGATAGAGTCTGCTGAGGCGTCAGCCAGAAAAGCCGCTGCTCCCCTTATTACAGGTAATGTTTTCAGCATCGAGTCTCTGGAGGTTTTCCCTTTTAATTGACCCTCTAGTTGATTTAACCAGATCATTAGGGAGCGGGATGTGCAAGCTGCTGCCACTGCTGGTTTCAGGCCTCCTCCCGCTGACTCCCAAGAGCCCTTGAGGAAGGCGTCCGCCTTCTTGTCCATAGGGTCTTTTAGGACCCCCATGTCCTCAAACGGGAGAGCGAATTTCTTTGATGCTTTGGCTATTGCTACATCTAATTTGGGGGCTTTTTCCCAAAAGGAACAGGATTCATCCTCGAAGGGGTATTTCCTTTTCGGGGTTAGGAGAGTCTTTTTCATGGGTTTTTTCCATTCCTTTTTAATTAGCGCTGCAATTGCTTCGTTAAGCGGAAAAGCTCTTCTCTTTTTTTGTTCTAATCCCCCAAACATGATGTCTTGTGCTGACTTTTTGGGGTGGGAGTCTACTAGTCCCATAGTACTCCTCACTGCCTTTATGAGGCCATCAGTGTCCTCTAGCGGGAAACAATTGTGACCTCCTGAGGAAGAAGTGGATGATGAGGATGAGGAGGAGGAGTCGGAGGATGCTGAACTCGCACTATCGCTGTCAGATTTAGACACTGGGGACGGGGACCTGTGTCTGGTCCTTCTCCGTTTTTTTCCTCTTTTTAGGGATCTAAAGGTGTCTTCCACCTGTTCTTTAATCAGGTTTTTAAGATCTGTTGCAAACCCGGGCAGGCTTTCAGATACTGTTTGCTGTATGCAGGAATTGCATAGCTGCTTCTCCCATGCGGGTGGAAGATCCTCTTTACAGATGGCACAGGCTTTGTGCTTTGTTTTACCTACGCTTTTCCTCCCCTAAAAGAGACAAATAATAATCTTACTGTCTCTAACTTTCACGAAGATCAACTTACCACCTCCAGGACCCATAAATACCGGTTGGGGATTCTCAGCCTCTGGCTTTTTCCCCGACGCCGTGCTGGACTCCTTGCTGTGTTGAGACCTTTGGCGTTCTTTGCCGGTGTCCTGGTAACTTTTCTGCTGTCGCCTTTTTTGCTGCTGCTGAGGCGATGCTGTAGGTGGAGGTGATCTAGGCAGGGGAGACGCCGGGTCGCTCATACTGCTGCTGGTCTGCTGCCAATAACGCTGGCTGCGCCTGATGCTGCGACGATTAGTAGCTCCTAAGGCTCTTACTGATAAACTGCAGAGCCGCTGAGAGGAAGTAAATCCCCCATTTTAAAGCTCCCGCCGCTTTCCTTCCGGCGCCTGCGCAGTAGCGCTTAGCCGACGGCGAGGAGCGCCGAACGCCGGCGCCTGCGCAGACGCTTCTGCCTTTGGAACGCCCAAGCGACCTATCTTTTGGCGACGCCTGCGCAGACGCTTCTGCGCCGCCTTTGGAACGCCCAAGCAACCTATCTTTTGGCGACGCCTGCGCAGACGCTTCTGCGGCGCCTTTGGAACGCCCAAGTGACCTATCGGCGACGCCTGCGCAGTAGCGCTCAGCCGACGGCGAGGAGCGCCGAACGCCGACGCCTGCGCAGATCCAAGCCCAGCATCTCGCGAGACCAGCGCAACTCCGGGCATGCGCCCTACTCACAAGATGGCCGCCCGGAGTGCAGATATGGCGCTGCTGACCGGCACCCCCGGTCCTATGCAGACCCTACTGCGTGGCTCTGCATACCCGATGGCGTGCAGTGTGCAGGCTGACGCGTGCTAGGGGAGGGCCACGCCGCACCTCCCGCAACCACAGAGGGACCCCCCTGGATGTTGCCGCTGCTGCATCTTACCTGGGGAGGTGACCGAGAACTCCTTGTCACCTCCCCCGCACACCCTGTCGGCCCACTGGCTCCCAGCGGTGGCGCTTCGGGTCACCACCCTAGCCGAGGCAGAGGGACCCCAGCTGCCTGAATCGGACTGGTTGGCCCCGGAATTCCAACGACGACTGGTAAGTCCGTAGGTCTCCCATCAAGGACAGGAAACCAACTGATGCAGGAGAGTGGTACCGCCTTTTTATCCGTAGGTTTCCTGTCCTTGGTGGGCGGATCCCCTCTCTCCGTGGTGCCGTCATGGGCGATCAGAGAAAAAATGAAAATACAAAAACGAAAATACCTCTGGCCATGAAGGGGGTAATTGCAGCTTTAACCCCTTTCTGACATGGGACGTACTATCCCGTCGAGGTGGGGTGGGTCCCCATGACCACGGACAAGATAGTACGTCCAGCGCGATCGGCGGCGCTCACGGGGGGAGCGCCGCCGATCGCGGCCGGGTGTCAGCTGTTTATCGCAGCTGACATCCGGCACTATGTGCCAGGAGCGGTCACGGACCGCCCCCGGCACATTAACCCCTGGCACACCGCAATCAAAGATGATCGCGATGTGCCGGCGGTATAGGGAAGCTTCCCGCAGGGAGGGGGCTCCCAGCTGGCTTCCCTGAGCCCCCCGCAGCAACGCGATGTGATCGCGTTACTGCGAGGGTCTCACCTCCCTCCCTGCTTCCTCCAGCCCCGGATCCAAGATGGCCACGGATCCGGGTCCTGCAGGGAGGGAGGTGGCTTCACAGAGCCTGCTCAGAGCAGGCACTGTGAAGGCTGCAACGCTGCATGTCAGATCACTGATCTGTGATGTCCCCCCCTGGGACAATGTTTAAAAAGTAAAAAAAAAAATTTCAAAATGTGTATAAAAAAAAAAAAAAAAATATTCCTAAATAATGGAAAAAAAAAAAATATTATTCCCCTAAATACATTTCTTTATCTAAATAAAAAAAAAAAAAACAATAAAAGTACACATATTTAGTATCGCCGCGTCCGTAACAGCCCGACCTATAAAACTGGCCCACTAGTTAACCCCTTCAGTAAACACCGTAAGAAAAAAAAAAAAAAACGAGGCAAAAAAACAACGCTTTATTATCATACCGCCGAACAAAAAGTGGAATAACACGCGATCAAAAAGACAGATATAAATAACCATGATACCGCTGAAAGCGTCATCTTGTCCCGCAAAAAACGAGCCGCCATACAGCATCATCAGCAAAAAAAAAAAAAAGTTATAGTCCTCAGAATAAAGCGATGCCAAAATAATTATTTTTTCTATAAAATAGTTTTTATCGTATAAAAGCGCCAAAACATAAAAAAATTATATATATGAGGTGTCGTTGTGATCGTACTGACCCGAAAAATAAAACTGATTTATCAATTTTACCAAACGCGGAACGGTATAAACGCCTCCCCCAAAAGAAATTCATGAATAGCTGGTTTTTGGTCATTCTGCCTCGCAAAAATTGGAATAAAAAGCGATCAAAAAATGTAACGTGCCCGAAAATGTTACCAATAAAAACGTCAACTCGTCCCGCAAAAAACAAGACCTCACATGACTCTGAACCAAAATATGGAAAAATTATAGCTCTCAAAATGTGGTAACGCAAAAAATATTTTTTGCAATAAAAAGCGTCATTCAGTGTGTGACGGCTGCCAATCATAAAAATCCGCTAAAAAACCCGCTATAAAAGTAAATCAAACCCCCCTTCATCACCCCCTTAGTTAGGGAAAAATTAAAAAAATATATTTATTTCCATTTTCCCATTAGGGCTAGGGTTAGGGCTAGGGCTAGGGTTAGGGCTAGGGTTAGGGCTAGGGTTAGGGTTAGGGCTAGGGCTAGGGCTAGGGTTAGGGCTAGGGTTAGGGCTACGGTTAGGGCTAGGGTTAAGGCTACGGTTAGGGTTGGGGCTAAAGTTAGGGTTAGGGCTATGGTTAGGGCTAGGGTTAGGGCTACAGTTTGGGTTGGGGCTAAAGTTAGGGTTGGGGCTAGGGTTAAGGCTACAGTTAGGGTTGGGGCTAAAGTTACGGTTAGGGTTTAGATTACATTTACAGTTGGGAATAGGGTTGGGATTAGGGTTAGGTGTGTGTCAGGGTTAGAGGTGTGGTTAGGGTTACTGTTGGGATTAGGGTTAGGGATGTGTTTGGATTAGGGTTTTAGTTATAATTGGGGGGTTTCCACTGTTTAGGCACATCAGGGGCTCTCCAAACACGACATGGCGTCCGATCTCAATTCCAGCCAATTCTGTGTTGAAAAAGTAAAACAGTGCTTCTTCCCTTCCGAGCTCTCCCGTGTGCCCAAACAGGGGTTTACCCCAACATATGGGGTATCAGCGTACTCAGGACAAATTGGACAACAACTTTTGGGGTCCAATTTCTCCTGTTACCCTTGGGAAAATACAAAACTGGGGGCTAAAAAATAATTTTTGTGGGGAAAAAAAAGATTTTTTATTTTCACGGCTCTGCATTATAAACTGTAGTGAAACACTTGGGGGTTCAAAGTTCTCACAACACATCTAAATAAGTTCCATGGGGGTCTAGTTTCCAATATGGGGTCACTTGTGGGGGATTTCTACTGTTTAGGTACATTAGGGGTTCTGCAAATGCAATGTGACGCCTGCAGACCATTCCATCTAAGTCTGCATTCCAAATGGCACTCCTTCTCTTCCGAGCCCTCCCATGCGCCCAAACGGTGGTTCCCCCCAACATATGGGGTATCAGCGTACTCAGGACAAATTGGACAACAACTTTTGGGGTCAAATTTCTCCTCTTACCCTCGGGAAAATACAAAACTGGGGGCTAAAAAATAATTTTGGGGGGAAAAAAGTTTTGGTTTTATTTTTACGGCTCTCCATTATAAAACTTCTGTGAAGCCCTTGGTGGGTCAAAGTGCTCACCACACCTCTAGATAAGTTCCTTAGGGGGTCTACTTTCCAAAATGGTGTCACTTGTGGGGGGTTTCAATGTTTAGGCACATCAGTGGCTCTCCAAATGCAACATGGCGTCCCATCTCAATTCCTGTCAATTTTGCATTGAAAAGTCAAACGGCGCTCCTTCCCTTCCGAGCTCTCCCATCCGCCCAAACAGTGGTTTACCCCCACATATGGGGTATCAGCGTACTCAGGACAAATTGTACAACAACTTTTGGGGTCCAATTTCTTCTCTTACCCTTGGGAAAATAAAAAATTGGGGGCGGAAAGTTAATTTTTGTGAAAAAATATGATTTTTTTATTTTTACGGTTCTACATTATAAACTTCTGTGAAGCACTTGGTGGGTCAAAGTGCTCACCACACATCTAGATAAGTTCCTTAAGGGGTCTACTTTCCAAAATGGTGTCACTTGTGGGGGGTTTCAATGTTTAGGCACATCAGGGGCTCTCCAAACGAAACATGGCGTCCCATATCAGTTCCAGTCAATTTTGCATTGAAAAGTCAAATGGCGCTCCTTCGCTTCCGAGCTCGGCCATGCGCCCAAACAGTGGTTTACCCCCACATGTGGGGTATTGTCGTGCTCAGGACAAATTGTACAACAATGTTTGGGGTCTATTTTCTCCTGTTACCCTTGGTAAAATTAAACAAATTGGAGCTGAATTAAATTTTTTGTGAAAAAAAGTTAAATGTTCATTTTTATTTAAACATTCAAAATATTCCTGTGAAGCACCAGAAGGGTTAATAAACTTCTTGAATATGGTTTTGAGCACCTTGAGGGGGTGTAGTTTTTAGAATGGTGTCACACTTGGGTATTTTCTATCATATAGACCCCTCAAAATGACTTCAAATGAGATGTGGTCCCTAAAAAAAAATGGTGTTGTAGAAATGAGAAATTGCTGGTCAACTTTTATCCCTTATAACTCCCTAACAAAAAAAAAATTTTGGTTCCAAAATTGTGCTGATGTAAAGTAGACATGTGGGAAATGTTACTTATTAAGTATTTTGTGTGACAGATCTCTGTGATTTAATTGCATAAAAATTCAAAGTTGGAAAATTGCGAAATTTTCATAATTTTCGCCAAATTTCCTTTTTTTCACAAATAAACGCAGGTACTATCAAAGAATTTTTACCATTGTCATGAAGTACAATATGTCACGAGAAAACATTGTCAGAATCACTGGGATCCGTCGAAGCGTTCCAGAGTTATAACCTCACAAAGGGACAGTGGTCAGAATTGTAAAAATTGGCCCGGTCATTAACGTGCAAACCACCCTTGGGGGTAAAGGGGTTAAAGGGTGGAGACAGATGGCAAACATATAGGAGGGAAGATGCAGGGAATGACCGTCACGCCAAGGGTGCACACAGTACTTTATAAGCATATGTGAATAAAAAATGATTAAATCCATTGCTGCACATGCTAGAAAAGGTAACATTTCAATAATTTCTATCTCCCCTACAACGTGCTGTTCTTGAGTTGAACAATAACTTTGTGCTAATTTATAGAGATGAGTGGATGAATTTCCAGGACTCCTGTCTCGGTCAGTGGTGCATGGTAGCTAGATGGGAGGCCAAATCTCTTACTTTCCAGAGTGGCTTTTGATTAGCTGGGGCTGGAGCAATGTCACGTGGGCATCACGTCACACAAATGACGTCGAGCCAGCCCTGATAAATCAAATAGCACACTGGGGACTCTGGAAGGGAAGATATTCACGGGCCTCCCATCCAGCCGTCACTGACCTGCACAAAAGACCTGCAAATCAATCCGCTCATCTCTACTGGCTGACTCCCGTTTAGGCTACATTGACATTTTTAGTGTTTCAAGGACCATGATTTCTGTACTGGTCCAGAGTCTCCTGACCTTAACGCAACATCTTCATAAACATACTGTCACGACTCGGTTGTCGGGTGACCCAGGACAAGAGGCTCCTTCCTTGTCCCTATATTACTTCTGATGGTGAAGATGCCAGGGCCATGTACATTGCCTTAGCTCCTGAATCCACCCTCAGTCTGTACCCTTCTCCAACCCAGGGAAAAGGGGAATAGTAGTACATAAACCAGACTAACAATGTAATACGAACAGGGGTAATGGAAAATACCAAACATAAATATACTGACACATATAACGGAGGAATGCTCTGGGGAGTGGAGGATGGGGTTAAACTGAAGTAAGAGAAGAAATGGAATTATGACACACAAAACCTAGCAACAGTCACAAATAAATCCACCAAACGCCTTCTCCAATCATAACCAACAACAACCTCCAGCCATGCAGCATAAACTTTCTGACAATGAGTGCTAGATAGGGCCCAGATTATATAGGAGATGGGAGTGGCTAACAGTGCACAGCTGAGAGAATAAACACTCCAAGAGCTCTCAACACTGTCAAAACAAATTTACACTGTTTAATAAGAAGGTGAAGTGCTTCTAATCAAGAAATCAGACACTGCAATCTTCCGACTCTTCTCTGTCGTGGTAAACCGATGACACATACATCAGGCTGATGAGTACATGGTTGATACTTTTTCCACCGTAAACTCTAGTCAATTTGTTACATTAGCCCACACCCATGAGTTTATTTAGCACAACAGACTATTAAAACAACCAGCCAACAAAAAAAAAAATAATAATCTGGTGCGATTTCAGGGCACTCCCTCGGCTCCGGAGCCATAGCGCTACATTACATTTTCAGGTCGCTGATGCTAAACGGAGAGACCTGGGGCAATACAATCCTGGGGAGATGCCCAAGTGCTAGCAAACTAGACGGGCATCTTCATAGTCTCCAAACTTTTATTTTACATCATAAAATGTGTCAAAATTATTTCACTCTGTCATAGAGAAGAGTGGAACTAGGCCCGTTCTCTGACGCCCTTGTGGTTCCTAAACAGTGTCCCACTTTACTACTATTGTAATTATTAAACCAATCTTGAGCAAGGTAGTTGAGATAAATTCCTCATCTTATACATGTATTACACTGCACGACTTCATTGCGCCACATTGTGCTTTACTTCAGTTTTGCAGTTTAGTTACATTTCTCCGAGTACTAAGCTAGGTTCACAAGCCGATTTCTCCACATCCGCAAAAATCGTCTAATTATCTCGTTCAGACTTTGATCAGCCTTCTCCACTTTCTCCATTCAGTCAGTCCATGAAAATCGGACCGCATTTCAATGTCATCCTTGTGCAGTTCGATTTTTTCACGGACCCATACACTTGCACCGCCAATTTTCATCCGACATTTGGATCAAAATCAGACATGTCTCCGATTTTTTTCCATGGACCACTCGGTCCAACGAGAAAAAAAAAAAAAAATAAGACATGTACACAGCCTCATAGTGTATCACAGGTATGAGTGCTATCCATTAAAAGCATGGAAAGCACTCGTATGAGAAAATTGGATGCGGGCACGAGACCTCAAGAGATTGTTGAATATCAAAGCCATATACAGTCATGGCCAAAAGTATTGACACCCCTGCAATTCTGTCAGATAATACTCAGTTTCTTCCTGAAAATGATTGCAAACACAAATTCTTTGGTATTATCTTCATTTAATTTGTCTTAAATGAAAAAAAACACAAAAAGAATTGTCCTAAAGCCTAATTGGATATAATTCCACACTAAACATAAAAAACGGGGTGGACAAAAGTATTGGCACTGTTCGAAAAATCATGTGATGCTTCTCTAATTTGTGTAATTAACAGCACCTGTAACACTTACCTGTGGCACCTAACAGGTGTTGGCAATAACTAAATCACACTTGCAGCCAGTTGACATGGATTAAAGTTGACTCAAACCTCTGTCCTGTGTCCTTGTGTGTACCACATTGAGCATGGAGAAAAGAAAGAAGACCAAAGAACTGTCTGAGGACTTGAGAAACCAAATTGTGAGGAAGTATGAGCAATCTCAAGGCTACAAGTCCATCTCCAAAGACCTGAATGTTCCTGTGTCTACCGTGCGCAGTGTTATCAAGAAGTTTACAGCCCATGGCACTGTGGCTAACCTCCCTAGATGTTAATGGAAAAGAAAAATTGACAAGAGTTTCAACGCAAGATTGTGCGGATGTTGGATAAAGAACCTAGACTAACATCCAAACAAGTTCAAGCTGCCCTGCAGTCCGAGGGTACAACAGTGTCAACCTGTACTATCCATCGGCGTCTGAATGAAAAGGGACTGTATGGTAGGAGACCCAGGAAGACCCCACTTCTTACCCCGAGACATAAAAAAGCCAGGCTGGAGTTTGCCAAAACTTACCTGAAAAAGCCTAAAACGTTTTGGAAGAATGTTCTCTGGTCAGATGAGACAAAAGTAGAGCTTTTGGGGCAAAGGCATCAACATAGAGTTTACAGGAGAAAAAAAGAGGCATTCAAAGAAAAGAACACGGTCCCTACAGTCAAACATGGCGGAGGTTCCCTGATGTTTTGGGGTTGCTTTGCTGCCTCTGGCACTGGATTGCTTGACCGTGTGCATGGCATTATGAAGTCTGAAGACTACCAACAAATTTTGTAGCATAATGTAAGGCCTATTGTGAGAAAGCTGGGTCTCCCTCAGAGGTCATGGGTCTTCCAGCAGAACAATGACCCAAAACACACTTCAAAAAGCACTAGAAAATGGTTTGAGAAAGCACTGGAGACTTCTAAGGTGGCCAGCAATGAGTCCAGACCTGAATCCCATAGAACACCTGTGGAGAGATCTAAAAATGGCAGTTTGGACAAGGCACCCTTCAAATATCAGGGACCTGGAGCAGTTTGCCAAAGAAGAATGGTCGCAGTTATTTTGGCTAAAGGTTGTGCAACCAAGTATTAGGCTGAGGGTGCCAATACTTTTGTCTGGCCCATTTTTGGAGTTTTGTGTGAAATTATCAATGTTTTGCTTTTTGCTTCATTCTCTTTTGTGTTTTTTTATTTAAGACAAATTAAATGAAGATAAATATACCAAAGAATTTGTGATTGCAATCATTTTCAGGAAGAAACTGAGTATTATCTGACAGAATTGCAGGGATGTCAATACTTTTGGCCATGACTGTATGATAAGTACCTCATCGTTGTGGGTCCAACTGCTGTGGCCCTCACGAAATCATGAAAACGGGAGTCCAAAAATAGTGGAAATGAGCATGTGCGACAACTGCTCCATTTACTGTCTAAGTGATGTCACACACGCTCACTACCTCTCCATTTACACAAATAAATGTATGCATCCCCGTTTTTGGGGATCGGTGGGAGTCTAAGCAACTGCAGCCCATCGACAATAAATTGTGCATAGGTGTCACGATTCTCTTGTCGGGTGACCCGGGACCAGGGACTCATTCGCTGTCCCTACTGCTAGGGGCGCCTTGGCTCATCCTGTTCCCCGGGTTACTTCTGAAGGTGAAGATGCCGGGGCCACGTACCTTGCCTTATCTCCTGAATCCGCCCTCCGTCTGTACCCTTTCCCCATCAACGGAAGAGGGGGAGTAGCAGTGCACTGTATTACACCAATCAGACAAACAAGGCAACATTAACAGGGGAAATGGAAAATGCCATGCATACAAATATACACACATATAAACAGGTATGCACCAGGAAAGTGGAGGATGGGGGAAACCAACGTAGGAGAAGAAAGTAGATTATCAGTCACAAAACCAAGAGACAGTCACAGATAAAACCAAACGCCTCCTCCAATAACCACCAACTACTATTCTTCCAGCCACCTAGCATAAGTTAGCTCTGACAATGTGTGTCAGTCAGGACGCAGCTTATATAGGGGACAGGAGTGGCTAAAAGACCTCAGCTGAGAGCCTTAGCTCCAAAAGCTCTCCACAGAGCAAATTAACCTCTGCACTGCCAAAATAAATTTTCCCTGTTTAATAAGATGTAGTGCTTCTATTCAGCGCATTAGTAGGAGCAATCAAACGCTGTGGTCTTCTGGCTCCTCTCTGTCGCACTAACCCTGTGACAATAGGTGATAGATTTTGTTGTTGAGGCACCTAGTTTAAAATTATTAAAAGCAAAGTATACTAAAAAAGTCATGTCTGAAAGCACTGCATTCCAGCCTTTATGATATGAATAAGTCTTCTGCATAGACAAGTAAAAGGGACAATCCCTATTTGTTAGCAAGGACCTTCAACAATAAGTACGGTAGATCAACTCTAATCTGCTCAGAAACCGAGCAGCAAGTGTTACACTTTTCTGTAATGCCACCAAATGTGAAATGTGGCATTATATGATGTCCAGATAAATCGGATATATCGGAGTGACTCACTAAAGTGCGGTCCTGCTTTCTATAGTGTCCTGAATAAAGACCACATGATCGTAATATTGAAATCTATAATAATGTATTTAAAAATTGGTTTACTGGGTTCACCTTTAAGATAATTCTTCTCTAGCCTAGTGCTACCATCCGATCGATGAGCGAGCGTGTTTGGATCAGGTGTTAGGCTGGTTTCACATTTGCGTTTTTTGCCGCTGCGTTTTAACGCATATAAACGCATGCGTCTTGTTTTCCTATATTTAACATTAAAAACGCATGCATTTTTTTTGTACGCATTTGGCCGCGTTTGACGACGCATGCGTCGTTTCTATGCTTGCGTTTTGGTGCGGAAATGCAACATGTAGTAATTTCTAGAGGCTTTTTTTGCCGCAAAAAAACACATGTGTTCGGTTGCGTCAAAAAAACGTATTGCTGTCTATGTAAATGCATGCGTTTTTCAGCACATGCGTTTGGTTGCGTTTTTGAACGCATGCGTTTCAATAGAGAAAAACAAGTCTAGACACTGATAAGCCACCCCCACCATCAAGGTGATAAAGGGATCCAAACCCTAACCCTAGCCCTAACCCTAACCCAAACCCCAACCCTAGCCCTAACCCCAACCCCAACCCCAACCCCAGCCCCAACCCCAGCCCCAACCCTATCCCTAACCCTATCCCTAACCCTAAACCTAACCCTAATGGGAAAATGGAAATAAATACCTTTTTTTAATTTTTTACTTTTTTCCGTAACTAAAAGTTGATGAAGGGGGGTTTGATTTCTATTTATAAGGGGTTTTCTAGTGGATTTTTATGATTGGCAGCTGTCACACACTGAAAGACGCTTTTTATTCCGATGTTTGTGAAGCAGAATGAACAAAAACCAGCTTGTGAAATTTCTCATCATGCGTACCAAAAGCGCAAACGCAGGAAAACGCATGTAAATGCGTACAAACGCGGCGTTTTTTTAACCGCATGTGACAACGCATGCGTCTAAAAAACGCAGCGTTTGTATGCGTTTACATGCGTCTTTTTCACCACTTGCGGATGCGTTTAAAACGCTGCGTTTTTAAACGCAAATGTGAAACCAGCCTTATCTGATCATGCTCAGGTGCCAACAGTGACTTCGGCGTGCTCAAATAATACGTTTGAGTCCCCGCAGCTGCATGTCTCCTGGCTGCTAGTCAGCCACAACACATGGAGGGATTGCTTGTTAGCCAATTCTTGCATGTGTTGCTGCTGTCGATCAGCCACGAGACATGCAGCCGCGGGAACTCAAACATATTATTCGAGCACACCGAAATCACTGCTAGCACCGGAGCATCCTCAGGTAACACCTGATCCAAGCACGCTCGCTCATTACTATTACCTAACGTCCCACCCCAGAGTAGTACACACTTTGGCACTGATACAAAGTTTTTATGCCTGAAAACTCATGTAAAACACTTTGTAAAGTCACAAAATTTTTGGTTAATGTGACGCTGTGCAAAAATGTTGAGACTTTTGGCATTTTCACAACAGTAATCGCCAGCACTGTCAAAGAAGCAATGACCAAATGTGAAGTATCTATGGGTACCGTCACACAGTGTCATTTTGATCGCTACGACGGCACGATCCGTGACGCTCCAGCGTCATAACAATATCGCTCCAGCGTCGTAGACTGCTGTCACACTTTGCAATGTACGACGCTGGAGCGATAATTTCATGACGTATGTGCGATGTAGAAGCCGTTGGTTACTATGCGCACATCGTATACAATATCGTGCACACCTTTGTTACACCATGCGATCATGCCGCCACAGCGGGACACTAGACGACGAAAGAAAGTTTCAAACGATCTGCTACGACGTACGATTCTCAGCGGGGTCCCTGATCGCAGGAGCGTGTCAGACACAGCAAGATCGCTGGAACGTCACGGATATATCGCTCGAACGTCACAAATCGTGCCGTCGTAGCGATCAAAATGCCACTGTGTGACGGTACCCTTAGGTGAGAAATGTTACTCCAGTCCCTGACGCGCGTCACTTGTAAGATGGGCCTTATTTACATTAAGTGGCTCCATAACGCCCACACATTACGGCCAGTCTTAATGACCCGGGCCTTTGGTGTTTTTTTGTTTTTTTTTTTAAAGGGACCTCACACGTTATCTCTTAAGCTCCTGTATTATCAATCCAAAGGGCTAACAGATCAGACATACTGAGTGTGTAAGCATCTCCAAAATGAAAGGCATAATGGTGGCTGTCACATCCCCTTTTAGCAGGAAGACATCACTGTAATATTGTTCTACAGCTCCGAGTTGCTGAAGCTCATCCGGATGTAATTTGTGTAACCAGGCAAGCCTTCATAAAATATAGATGGCACAAGTCATTCGCTGAAAGAGGATCACACAGAAAGGCAAAGGAAAAACTTTCCATCTTCCTACAGCCGGGACCCTTCCTCAATTTTATTTCTGAAAACAAAAGTAAAAAACTATTTAAGATGGACGAGAAGTCAATGTTATGTGAACAAAGCCTAAAGGCGAATTCACACACCGGTAAGTGGTCATTCGGGAAGCAGTACTGCAATACAAAGGGAAAAACCACAGAAAAACAAAAATACAGCTTAGGAGAAGATATGGCCTATTCACAATAATCGGACCAGGGAAAATATTCCTGAATATGTTCATTGTAAAAAAATATATATAGCGGGTACGTAGCTTTCACATGCAGAGGGTATGGCGGAAATCTATGCATACATGGTGGTACCAAACAAACATCTACATAGCCCGAGCCAGCCTCAAGTCCAGGATCCTAATTCTAGCTAATAATGCTAACCATTACTGTCACCATGCTGCCCTAGTTTCATTTACTAAACTAATAGCCATTTTATTAAAAAAATTATTCTTAAAAGGAATCTGTCACCAGTTGTTTTGCCACGTAATCTGAGAGCAGTATGATGTAGAGACAGTGACCCTGATTCCAGTGATGTGTCACTTACTAGGCTGCAGGAGATTATCACTAGAGGACTAGTAAACCTGCTGACATGTAGTCCTACACAGTCATGAGCTCTGTATAACCCCACCACCCATGATTAGCAGCTTTCTGCCTATGCACAGAGTACACAAAAAGCAGCTAATCAGTGATGTGGGCGGGGTTATACAGAGCTCGGCATTCAGAGAACTTAGCAGCAAATACTGTGATAAGTAACAAATCACTGGAATCAGGGTCTCTGCCCTACTTTGGAAGTAGAAATGAGCCCCCTTACCTTTTGGACCCCCGTGAGGCTGCACAGGTTGCACCAATGATATGACCGCCCCTGGGTGAACCACCATGTGTGCCAACTTCTGCCCGCCATACTCTCCATACAGTTATTCACTAAAGTCTATAAGTGGCGACGACACTCCTGTTTCCAAATGGATGAGGGTGTCAGCAAGAAAAACTAGCGTACGCTGGACCGCACAACTTCCAAGGAAACCATATTATCCAATTTTAGAAATTCTGCAAGTGGTCCTACCTTCAGGGTTAACTGTATAAGTTAATATATATGTGGTAGAACGCATTACCGCTGGAGCCTAATGCTGAAAAATCATCAAAAATTTAGTAACGTGCGAGCACAGGGTTGGACGAATCGCCTCGAAAGTTGAGTGTAACCTCTGAAGGAGGGAGCCAATTTGTCTTTAGTGGCATGGCAATAAGAACGTACATAAACACCGAACAGAAGACCCCCTAAAATAAATGTGCAAGGACTAGTCGGCTCCTGGGATTTCCCAACTTTCTTCTAGTATGGCAGATTATTCTGTGATAAAGGTATAAAATAAAAACACACTCAAAAAAAGCCTAAAATAAATAAAAACACAAAAATTTGGTTTCCAAAAGACATCTGCGAGGTTGATGATGGGCTGCCATAAGGTCGGTGATGCCCGCACATAGGGAATATTCATAATGTGGCACCTTGGATTCAGCGCTACATATCTGACAACCGTCGCTTCCACAGTTTTATGATGATCAGATTTCCTGATGTACAAATGTGTCTTCGGGTTTTACATCTGGTAATGATGACGGAAACTGACTGAGCCAGCACTACAGCAAATAACCATGAATAATTTAGACTCAGGATTCACTACGATTCCTATCAACTCTACATTAACCCCTTTTTTTTTGGCATGATCCCACTTGCCCGTCTAGAGGTAAACTTTACAAAGCGTCAGCCACAAAATATCTGGGGGTTCCTCTCTTCATTTTAAGTCGGGGTCAATGACTTACATATTGATGACATATTACTAGGATGTCAAAATCAGTAGGGGTCCGTCACCCGGCTCTGGCCGCATGTATATAGGGTACAGAGACGAAAAAGCGAAAAAGCTCTGTGTAGTAGCCATTCCCAGGTACTGCAGATCGCCTCCCCATTCACCTCAACAGCAACTGAGACAGTTAGACATGAGACAATAAGAAAAAGAATCATTCAGATTACATAAAACTTCCCTGGTGGTCTAAAGGTACCGTCACACTAGACGATATCGCTAGCGATCCGTGACGTTGCAGCGTCCTCGCTAGCGATATCGTCCAGTGTGACAGGCAGCAGCGATCAGGCCCCTGCTGGGAGATCGCTGGTCGGGGAAGAAAGTCCAGAACTTTATTTCGTCGCTGGACTCCCCGTAGACATCGCTGAATCGGCGTGTGTGACACCGATTCAGCGATGTCTATGCTGGTAACCAGGGTAAACATCGGGTAACTAAGCGCAGGGCCGCGCTTAGTAACCCGATGTTTACCCTGGTTACCATCCTAAAAGTAAAAAAACAAACACTACATACTTACCTACAGCCGTCTGTCCTCCAGCGCTGTGCTCTGCTCTCCTCCTGCTCTGGCTGTGAGCGTCGGTCAGCCGGAAAGCAGAGCGGTGACGTCACCGCTCTGCTTTCTGGCTGCCCGGCGCTCACAGCCAGACCAGAGAAGCAGAGCGCCGAGGACAGACAGCGGTAGGTAAGTATGTAGCGTTTGTTTTTTTACTTTTTAGGATGGTAACCAGGGTAAACATCGGGTTACTAAGCGCGGCCCTGCGCTTAGTTACCCGATGTTTACCCTGGTTACCGGGGACCTCGGGATCGTTAGTCGCTGGAGAGCGGTCTGTGTGACAGCTCTCCAGCGACCAAACAGCGACGCTGCAGCGATCCGGATCGTTGTCGGTATCGCTGCAGCGTCGCTATGTGTGACGGTACCTTAAGGTACAGGAGGGATTAGTGTCACCACCTCTGGTGGTCTACAGTAGTGAAAGGGGTTAATACCGACTCCCTGGTGGTCTAGGGTGATCCAGAAAAGTTTTTACTCTGGTTTTCTGCCATAGTAAAAATTTCCAAAAAACCTGCTGCACAGATCTAAAGGCCCCTTCACACAAAGCGACGCTGCAGCGATACCGACAACGATCCGGATCGCTGCAGCGTCGCTGTTTGGTCGCTGGAGAGCTGTCACACAGACAGCTCTCCAGCGACCAACGATGCCGGTAACCAGGGTAAACATCGGGTAACTAAGCGCAGGGCCGCGCTTAGTAACCCGATGTTTACCCTGGTTACCATCCTAAAAGTAAAAAAAACAAACACTAGATACTTACCTACAGCCGTCTGTCCTCCAGCGCTGCGCTCTGCTTCTCTGCTCTCCTCCTGTACTGGCTGGGAGCCGGAAAGCAGAGCGGTGACGTCACCGCTCTGCTTTCCGGCTCACAGCCAGTACAGGAGGAGAGCAGAGCACAGCGCTGGAGGACAGACAGCGTTAGGTAAGTATCTAGTGTTTGTTTTTTTTTACTTTTAGCATGGTAACCAGGGTAAACATCGGGTTACTAAGCGCGGCCCTGCACTTAGTTACCCGATGTTTACCCTGGTTACCAGTGAAGACATCGCTGGATCGGTGTCACACACGCTGATCCAGCGATGTCTCCAGGGAGTCCAGCGACGAAATAAAGTTCTGGACTTTGTTCAGCGACCAACGATCTCCCAGCAGGGGCCTGATCGTTGGTCGCTGTCGCACAGAACGATTTCATTAACGATATCGTTGCTACGTCACAAATAGCAACGATATCGTTAACAATATCGTTATGTGTGAAGGTACCTTAAGTCTCAAAACTTTAGCCCAGTTGTAATATATTGGAGCGGACGTGTGACTTTTTCATGCAGAATACGCAATAATAATAATGAGCATGGAGTGGATTTTAGCACTTTTTTATGCAAGCAATTTTCATATTTGTGGTTTCATTTTTCCCCTCCTCTTCCAAACCATTCTTATTATTTAATTGACATAAAGGCTCGCTTCTTGAAGGATGAGTTATAGTTTTGAATTACCGCATTCATTCTACATTACAATGTACTGAAAATTGGGGGGGGGGGAAATCAAACTAGAGTGAAATGATGAAAACATTTGCAACACTGCCATTGTCTTTGGGGCTTCGGATTCACGCTGTTCAGTTTAGCGGTAAAAATGACCTGGCAACACAATTCTTCAGGTCAATCATGATTTTCTGAGGCCCATAACTTTTGATTATTCTGTTAAAGGACTTATGTGAAGGCTTGTATTTTGTGAGCTGAGCTACCATTTTTGGTGTACCTATGATGTTTTGATTGCATTGTATTGCATTTTTGAGGGACTTGGGGAGACCAGAAGAAAGCAATTCTGGCGTCACAATTTTGTTTCTTTACCACGTTTACCTTATGTTTATCTTTTGTGTGAAAAGTATGGATGTGTTATGATTGCTACTCGCTCGAGAAAACATAACACACTAAAAAACTGCAACTGACCCTGCCAGTTCCTGTACAGACTAGAGATCCTGACCCTGCAGTTCCTGTACAGACTAGAGATCCTGACCCTGCAGTTCCTGTACAGACTAGAGATCCTGACCCTGCAGTTCCTGTACAGACTAGAGATCCTGACCCTGCAGTTCCTGTACAGACTAGAGATCCTGACCCTGCCAGTTCTTGTACAGACTAGAGATCCTGACCCTGCCAGTTCCTGTACAGACTAGAGATCCTGACCCCGCAGTTCCTGTACAGACTAGAGATCCTGACCCCGCAGTTCCTGTACAGACTAGAGATCCTGACCCTGCCAGTTCCTGTACAGACTAGAGATCCTGACCCTGCAGTTCCTGTACAGACTAGAGATCCTGACCCTGCCAGTTCCTGTACAGACTAGAGATCCTGACCCCGCAGTTCCTGTACAGACTAGAGATCCTGACCCCGCAGTTCCTGTACAGACTAGAGATCCTGACCCTGCCAGTTCTTGTACAGACTAGAGATCCTGACCCTGCCAGTTCCTGTACAGACTAGAGATCCTGACCCCGCAGTTCCTGTACAGACTAGAGATCCTGACCCCGCAGTTCCTGTACAGACTAGAGATCCTGACCCTGCCAGTTCCTGTACAGACTAGAGATCCTGACCCTGCCAGTTCCTGTACAGACTAGAGATCCTGACCCCGCAGTTCCTGTACAGACTAGAGATCCTGACCCCGCAGTTCCTGTACAGACTAGAGATCCTGACCCTGCCAGTTCCTGTACAGACTAGAGATCCTGACCCTGCAGTTTCAGTACAGACTAGAGATCCTGACCCTGCAGTTCCTGTACAGACTAGAGATCCTGACCCTGCAGTTCCTGTACAGACTAGAGATCCTGACCCTGCCGTTCCTGTACAGACTAGAGATCCTGACCCTGCCGTTCCTGTACAGACTAGAGATCCTGACCCTGCCGTTCCTGTACAGACTAGGGATCCTGACCCTGCCGTTCCTGTACAGACTAGAGATACTGACCCTGCCAGTTCCTGTACAGACTAGAGATCCTGACCCTGCCGTTCCTGTACAGACTAGGGATCCTGACCCTGCCGTTCCTGTACAGACTAGAGATCCTGACCCTGCCAGTTCCTGTACAGACTAGAGATCCTGACCCTGCCAGTTCCGGTACCGACTAGAGATCCTGACCCTGCCAGTTCCTGTACAGACTAGAGATCCTGACCCTGCAGTTTCTGTACAGACTAGAGATCCTGACCCTGCAGTTTCTGTACAGACTAGAGATCCTGACCCTGCAGTTTCTGTACAGACTAGAGATCCTGACCCTGCAGTTTCTGTACAGACTAGAGATCCTGACCCTGCAGTTTCTGTACAGACTAGAGATCCTGACCCTGCAGTTTCTGTACAGACTAGAGATCCTGACCCTGCAGTTCCTGTACAGACTAGAGATCCTGACCCTGCAGTTCCTGTACAGACTAGAGATCCTGACCCTGCAGTTCCTGTACAGACTAGAGATCCTGACCCTGCAGTTCCTGTACAGACTAGAGATCCTGACCCTGCAGTTCCTGTACAGACTAGAGATCCTGACCCTGAAGTTACTGCGTGAAATGAGAAAGCCCTAAGCACCGACTAGACGATGGCAACTTGGACCTATGCTGCTTGAAACGCCGCTGAGTGCTTCACATTCATCCTAAAGAACCGGAGGACAGAGAAGAGTGTAAATTACCTACAGAAGGGAGAGTGTGCTGAAACAGAAAGAGATCCCAGAGCGAGTAAAAACAAACCACAAAATCAAGGATTAAATACGTACTGTTAGAGAACAAGTCATCGACTTCATAAAAAGAAACAGAAGATAGCTGCAGCGTAAAGAACATAAACAGCGAAGAGAAACTCTTGCTGGTCTTTCATTGTCTTGGTTAGACCACAGCAATATGGCTGGACATCCAAATGAGACTATCACCAGCAAGAAATACTAGCAAGGGGAAAGTCTATAAAGCTGAACCCGAAAGGTGATATGGCAGACAAATGAGTAAATGAAAACATCGGTTACCCTAAAAAAAAAAAAATAAAGCAAGGATAACAGAAACTATACACATGGAGATAAGGTGTAACTGTTGTGGCTCGGTGGACACAGAAACCAACCACAAAGCACAGGCTTATGAGTTTGAACCCAGACGCACGACAGGATGATGGATGAAAACAGGGCTATTCTGACTACGGGCACAAATGCCATATTGAAATCGTGCATTTAAGTGGTTAAACTGCAGCAATCAGCGCTAAAGGCAGATACCGGCTATATAGCAAAGCCTGCATCTGCACCTGTGGGACGGGGTAAAAATCCAGCGATTCTTCATCCTGCACTAATATTTCTTCTGTTACATATGAATGATATGTAAAATACCCCATTTAACTGCGTTACCAGTGGGTGACAAAGCATTAGTTTAGATCAATTTTCACTAGTTTTGTCAGGATTGGCAGTTTTTACAGGATATTGTGAAATCCATTTTTTTAGATCATGCGGACGGCAGATTTCAGATGCCTTGCATACCATGAAGCACTTCTATTACCACCAGTGCACTCAAGATCTCCGGTAACAGCCTCAGCCCATTACAGTATGTTGCAATGTACAGCGGAGAAGTGAGACGATCACCCAGGGAATCAAGTCAGTACAGGACTTGGCTTGTAAAAAATGGGTGTTAATGCAAGTCAATATGAAATACATACAATGAAATATGTAACATATATTCCTGTATGCATAGAAACAGTGAAAGCTCCATAAAAGGCTCAGATTTTGGAAAGCCACCCAATTATCCAGAGAGATTTTCAGTTTCATAGTCTGAGAGGTCAACTAGAAGCCTATTTATCAGTGCTACAGTATATATATCATATTATATATATATTATATCAGATGTTCTCCCGTATCTGGCAACATGCCGTTCGCATCCGATGCTCAAAGTCCGGTAAGTTGTGAGATAAATGCCAATCTATGGAGGTCCTATTTTCCGTCATATCGCAAGGACGCCTTATGGGAACGAAACCTTGGGAATTTGCAGACAAATTGTTGCCTTGAACTTTTTGGGCCTATTCCCGAGACCATTCCTGAACAACATATAGTGCGAATCTTTATACCGTTGGGATACAAAGATGGTTTTAGCCTGCAACAAAAGTAATATCCACATGAATACCATGACCCAAGGTTTCGGAGCAGACTATAGGGCATCATAGATTTTCCTTCTTCATATTGTGTACTCCGCTGCCATCACTTCTACATGTTACAGGACTCCCAAGCATCTACCGCTCATCTGACCAGGACAAATTCTTCCATTGCTCCATGTTTAGTTGTTCATCACCGGTATGTTCTGCAGTAAACAGTTTGACAGGTCTTTGGCTAAACGACCAGGAACCAATTCAATATGCCCTCCAACCAGGGCTGTGGAGTTGGAGTCGTGGAGTAGGAGTCCACTTTGGTGGAGTCGGAGTTGGAGTCGGTGTTATGGAAATTGAGGAGTTGGAGTCGGAGGTTTGGCTTACCGACTCCACGGCCCTGGTATGAGGGAGTCGGAGGTCTGGCTTACCGACTCCACGACCCTGGTATGGGGGAGTCGAAGGTCTGACTTACTGACTCCACGGCCCTGGTATAAGGGAGTCGGAGGTCTGGCTTACCGACTCCACGGCCCTGGTATGAGGGAGTCGGAGGTCTGACTTACCGACTCCACGGCCCTGGTATGAGGGAGTCGGAGGTCTGACTTACCGACTCCACGGCCCTGGTATGAGGGAGTCGGAGGTCTGACTTACCGACTCCACGGCCCTGGTATGAGGGAGTCGGAGGTTTGGCTTACCGACTCCACAGCCCTACCTCCAACACCTTTAAAGAAAAAAAATCAATGAGCCTTAGATGTTCATGACTCTGTTGTTGGTTCTTCAGTTGTCATTCTTTGGACCTGTTTTGCATTTCCTACAAAATCTGGCATTTTGGCCATGTTATGACTCATCTAGCAATTACATTTTGGCCGTCGACAAGGTCAAACAGGTCCTAAGGCTTTGTCATTTTTTTGCTTCCAACACATCAACTTCAAGAACTGCTTATTTGCTGCCTTAATATATCTCACATTCTGATTGATGCCATTTTCAGAAGATAATCAGTGTTACTCACTGCACCTCCATTAGAAAGGTTGCAGCAACAGGCGTTCACCCGTTCGTTATATAATAACAGCTGGTTAAGCCCCTGATGAAGCCGCAATGGTGAAACTCAAGTTGAGCAAGAGGCAATCTTGTGGATTCATATATAAACAACTATATGCTGATTTTTTTAATATTCTGTTTTGTGAGAACAATGCTAAAAAAAGTGGTTATTTAGCAGTGATCTGCGCTAAAGACAGATGAACGTGTGTTGTGCAGGACCTTTCTTTTGCAGTTTGTATTGGGGGGTTGTGGCATGGTTATCCACTAGTGATGAGCGAGAGTACTTGTTGCTCGGGGGATCTCCGAGTATTTATGAATGCTCGGAGATTAAGTTTTCAACACCTCAGCAGCATGATTTACAGCTACTAGCCAGCTTGATTACATGTGGGGATTCCCTAGCAACCAGGCAACCCCCACATGTGCTCAGCCTGGCTAATAGCTGTAAATCATTCAGCTGCCGTTATGAAAACTAAATCTCCGAACACTAACAAATACTTGGAGACCACCCGAGCGTGCTCAGGAAAACCCGAGCAACGACTATACTCGCTCATCACTATTATCCACCCATCTTTCCAGGAAAGGAACCAGGCTTAGCGCATGAGAAAACCTCTCTCTTCCACATTTAACTTTAGACTTGTCTGGGAGCATCAAGAGCTGAACATATGTTAGAGACCAGACATATGAGGTCACCTTGTTGTGGCTGGATGGCTTTTACGATTTTTGATTAAAAAAAAAAAATGTTAATTAAGAAAATCTTGTTTTTTGGGACTGCTACTCAACACAAAGAAGACAACAATACTGACTACTGTCAGATACAAAGACTCGTTTGAGATGGACGGCGACGAATTGGAAGTTGTAATGGACTTCAATGATCACTCAAGATGCAGGGACGAAATCGGAAGTCAATAGGAAAATAGCTATGGCCAAATCAAGGATGAAGTCTCAGGAACATTTCACTGGAGATGAAGACATGACTAGTACAAAGCCTGGTCTTTTCTGGAGTAAAATATGGATGCAAAACCTGGACATTAAAGGAACAAGACAGGAGAAGAAGCAACAGCTTCGAAATGTGATGCTGGAGAAGGATGATATCAATACCATGGATGGTAAGAAGAACAACAAATCAATTTTGGAACAAATCAAGCCAGACATGTCAGTCGAAGTAAGGTTCACCAAGCAACAACTTGCCTACTTTGGACACATCAAGCAATGAGAGCAATCCCTGGAGAAGGACATCATGGTCAGAAGAATAGAAGGAAGAAGGCGACGATAAAGACAGCAACCCAGTGGCTTGATAGAATGAAGATAACATCAGATAAGACACTGGTGGAGATACAGTCATTGCTTAAAATTGCTGGCACCATTGAAATTGTTTCATAAAATTAATTATTTCTCCCAGAAAATGATTGCAATTACACGTTTTGTTATGCACGTTTATTTCCTTTTTGTGTATTGGAACAACACAAAAATACAGAGGGAAAAAAGGCAAATTGGACAAAATTTCACACAAAAACGCCAAGATGGACAGGACAAAATTGTTGGCACCTTTCCAAAAATGTTGATATAAAAAAAAAAAACCTTGCTTCAAGCATGTGATGATCATTCAAACTCACCTGTGGCAAGCAACAGGTGTGGGCAATATGAAAAGTACACCTGAAATCAGACAAAATGGGGAGAAGTTGACTCACTCTTTACATTGTGTGTCACCATAAGAATGGAGAACAGAAAGAGGAGAAAAGAATTGTCTGAGAACCAAAATTGTTGAACAATAGCAACAATCTCAAGGTTACAAATTCATCTCTAGAGATCTTAATGTTCCCCATGGGTTGCAACATAATCAGGAAGTTTACAACCCATGGCACTGTAGCTAATCTCCATGGATGTGGATGGCAGAGAAAAATGAAGATGAAAGTTTACAACACATGATAATCTGGATGTTGTATAACCAGCCCCAATCATGTTCCAAGAAAGCTGTCTTGCCGGTTCAGGGTACATCAGTGTCAGCGCAAACTATCCATCAACATTTGAATGAAATGAAGCGCTATGGAAGAAGACACAGGAGGACCCAACTGCTGACACAGACATAAAAAGTTAAGACTGCAGTTTGCCAAAAATGTAAGCAAGTAAGCCAAAATCTTTCTGGGAAAGTGTCTTGTGGACAAATGGGACCAAGATAGAGTTTTTTGGTAAAGCACATCATTCTACCATTTACCGAAAATGGATATTGAATACAAAGAAAACACAGTACCTACAGTCAAATATGGTGGATGTGCAAAGATGTTTTGGGGTCGCTTTGCCGCCTCTGGCATTGGGTGCCTTGACTGTGTCCAGTGTCAAAAAGCTGGGTTGCATCATGGGTCATCGAGCATGACAACGTTCTCAAACATACTTCAAGAAGCACCCAGAAATGGATAGAAACAAAGTCCTGGAGAGTTCTGAAGTGGCCAGCAATGAGTCCGGATCTAAATCCCATTCAACACCTGCGGAGAGAACTTAAAATTGCTGTTGGGAGAAGGCGCCTTCAAATATGAGAGACCTGGAGCAGTTTGCAAAAGAGAGGTACAAAATTCCAGTTGAGAGGTGTAAGGAGCTTGTTATTGGAAGCAATTGATTGCAGTTATTTATTCCAAAGGGTGTGCAACCAAATATTAAGTTGAGGGCGCCAACAATTTTGTCCAGCCCATTTTTGGCGGTTTGTGTGAAATTATGTCCAATTTGCCTTGTTTTATTGTGTTGTTCCAATAAACACAGAAGTAATAAAAATGTGTATAACAAAACATGTGTAATTGCAATAATTGTCTGGGAGAAATACTTCATTTTCTGGAACAATTTCAAGGGTGCCAACACTTTCAGCCATGACTGTCTCTAGGATTCCACAAGATAGATCTTCCTATGTATTTGGGTACCTGCACATTAATTTAATATAAAAAGTTTGCAGGAGCCATACTGTGTTCTCTGACCAAGTCTCAATCAATAACGCAGGGATTAAATGCAAGTGACATCAGTCAATTATTAGGCTACACTCCAATGATGAGTATTTAGTGAGTTTTTGAGGTTGATGACCTTCTGCACCCATTAGGTATATTAGATTACTTGGTTTTTTTTTATATGCATTGTTATCATGTTTTTGATGCTGCAGTGGTATTTTGTGTTTGCTTTATGTTTTATGCTTTCTGATATTTGCCTTTGACAAAACTTTATTGATAATCAAGTATGGATTATGCGTTCTTAGTGCGTTCACAGTGCACATGCACGATTATCTAATGCAAGTCTATGGGGAAAATCTGCACATCAAGCTCCACGTACCCGCATGAGAAATTGACTTGTGATGGATTTCAATCACGCACCACAAGTCAGTATCGGTGCTTTAGAAAAAAAAAGCACAACGGGCACGATATTTCTATAAATCCCATCACTTTGCAGGAAATCTAAAATGCTGACTTTTTTGTGCATAGAAAAAAATACACAGGATCAAAAACTCACCATGGGAAGAGGTTGTCTGGTGTTAAACTACAAGTCTGCAGTCACTCTATGTAACTGCAGACTTGTAAATCAAGAAAAAAAAAGTTTAGGACTGCAGAGGAGAAAAATTAGTAGCCAACATACAGAAAGAAAATCATAAAATAATATTATTAGATATGCATTAAAATTTAAGGACTCGGCAGACATAAATAATTGGCAATATATTTACAAAATGTATAAAATATACCAGAACAGCCAGGCAAATGGAAGGCATTAAATTACTCTAGACACAATCCTAAACCTTTCCGCTGAGATTGGCACCCTATTGATAATGGCAACCCTGTCCCTATAAATTGCCCTATGTTACCCTCACAATCAGGGATAATCATATAAAAATGGGTACATGTTAATAGTGTACAATTTGTAATGCATATCTAATAAAATTACTCTTTTAGAGTGTTTTTTCTATATGTTATCTGCAGACTTGTGAATCCTCACATCGCGCGCTGTCAGGATCCTCCAGTGTCGGCACTGGGACCAGCAGTCATATGGCCGCAGGTATGTGATACCTATCCTCCTGGCCACATTTCTACTAGAGCCAGGTCAGACACGTCTAGTATGAATGTGGCCGGGAGTAAGTATATCGCACACCTGATGTCATATGACCGCCGCTCCCAGTGCCGACACCGGAGGATCCTGACAGCGTGCGATGTGAGGATTCCCAAGTCACCAGTCACACACACTGCTTTATAACTGGACAACTCCTTTAACCTTAGGGGTTTTTTTTTTTTAAGTTCTCTCTTCCTGGTTTTGCTCACGTCACCTGTCGGTGGAATAATGTTATGGCTGATGGGTGTATACAGCAGTAAGACCAAGAGCAGAGCCCCCTCCCTCCAAAGTTAGGGAATCTGACACCGACAAGAACCTTAGGCCACAGCTGTACAACCTGTACGGCCATGTCTAGCCTCAAGATTGATGCAGCTTTCTTTCCTCTACATGGATGGAGCCGCTGCTACGTAAGTTATTGGGGGCGATTTATCACATAGAGCGCAAGGGGTGAAAATTGGAGCAACCAATCAGATTGCAGCTCTTATTACCCAGACGTCTTAAGGGCAATGAAAGCAGCATCCTGATTGGTTGCTAGTGATTAATTGTTCCATTTTACCTTTGCAATGATATTCATAAATGTCAATTTTATACAATTGTGACAGAGATGAGCCGGAGTGACGTGTGCATGTCGCCATGATGCTACAGACTAGTTACATAGACCATGAATGGCGCGGAGAGCGCACACATGCACCACTCAGGACGGGGATGCGATCTTGGGATCGCGGGGTGTCCCCACACATTGGAAATCCAGGGATCTGCACTTCATCCTGTGAGTAGGGGAAAACTTGGTTTCTTTTTGCTTTTCTGGGAGGGGGGATAACTTGTTGCTATAGAAACCAATCCCATCTCAGCTCTCATTTCCCCCAGAGCACTTGACAAATGGAAGCTGCTCTATGATCGGTTGCTACGGGAAACAAGACGTGGTTTTTTTTTTTCTTTTAGACAGTTTGATAAATCTGCCCGCAGTTACCATGGCAACTTGACGACAGCGCTCCATTTTTTTTCTGAGGTAAAGTGAAAGCGAAGGCCTGACTGGTTGCCAAGGGCAACACCTCCATTTTGTTATTCTTTGCGATACTTACACGCCAACGTCTTATGCTCAGCGAATAAGAAAAGGCGCAAAACGACCCAACAAGTCGTTAACTTACGTTTATCGCGATATACGGAGCATGATGGCGAAGAGCAGACGAGGCTCATGATATATACTGCACCCCCGACCCAAAACCATGGCAGTGTTACATGGAGAGCAGAAACATGGCACATGTGGGAATAAACATGTCAGCGGCCAGGAGGCGCCGCACAGAGCACACTGCACCCCGGCCCCGCACACTCACCTCACCCTGGAGCCCATCCTCTCCGCTGTCCGGCTCTGCCTCCTCTCACACACACAGGGACATGGCAGATGCCGGATCCAGGGGACTGAAGGACCTGACAATGATGGGAGATGCCAGATCCCAGCAGCTACAGGACCTGCGTGACGTCACGACCATGTGACGAGTCACGTGTGTGGGAGGAGTCGGGCGCAGGAGTGTGCTGCTGACTACAGTGACCACCAGAAGTACAGGAGGCAGAAAGAGAGAAGAGTCAGTGCGTGAGTGTGCGGCACCTGCTGTGCGTGTGAATGAGCCTCAGCCAAGGGCGACTGCCTGACACACACAATACACGGCTCTGTATACCGTATACAGACAGTAATACATGGCTCTGCACTGTATACAGACAGTAATACACGGCTCTGCACTGTATACAGACAGTAATACATGGCTCTGCACTGTATACAGACAGTAATACAGGGCTCTGCACTGTATACAGACAGTAATACACGGCTCTGCACTGTATACAGACAGTAATACACGGCTCTGCACTGTATACAGACAGTAATACATGGCTCTGCACTGTATACAGACAGTAATACACGGCTCTGCACTGTATACAGACAGTAATACACGGCTCTGCACTGTATACAGACAGTAATACACGGCTCTTCACTGTATACAGACAGTAATACAGGGCTCTGCACTGTATACAGACAGTAATACACGGCTCTGCACCGTATACAGACAGTAATACACGGCTCTGCACTGTATACAGACAGTAATACATGTTTTTTTATATATTGACAGGGCGTTTCTGAACTCGGCTATACCGTATTTGTGTATTTTTTTATTGTTTTTTTTAAGGGTATGTTCACACGTTCAGGATTTCCATCCTTTTTTTTTCCTGACTGTTTTTTAAAAAACTGCAGCTCTTGGCAGAAAACGCAGGTCCTTTTTTTGGTCCTTTTTTGGTCCGTTTTTGATGCGTTTTTTGATGCGTTTTTTTGATGCAGTTTTCTAGCCAGAGTCTGTGTGTTTTCTAGGAATTTTTTTAGGGTTAAAATGGCTGAAAATACCCTAACCCTACCCCTAACCCTACCCCTAACCCTACCCCTAACCCTACCCCTAACCCTACCCCTAACCCTAACCCTAACCCTACCCCTAACCCTAACCCTACCCCTAACCCTACCCCTAACCCTACCCCTACCCCTATTCTAACCTTAGTGAAAAAAAAAAAAAAAAAAATTCTTTATTTTTTTTATTGTCCCTACCTATGGGGGTGACAAAGGGGGGGGGGTGTCATTTACTATTTTTTTATTTTGATCACTGAGATAGGCTATATCTCAGTGATCAAAATGCACTTTGGAACGAATCTGCCGGCCGGCAGATTCGGCGGGCGCACTGCGCATGCGCCCGCCATTTTGCAAGATGGCGGCGCCCAGGGAGAAGACGGCCGGACGGACACCGGGACGCCGGGTGAGTATAAGGGGGGGAGATTAGGGCACGGGGGGGGCATCAGAGCACTGGGGGGGGGGCATCGGAGCACTGGGGGGGGGCATCGGAGCACGGGGGGGCGGGATCGGAACACGGGGGGGGCAGCCACACTCCGCCCACGCACTTCCGCCCGCTCCCCGCACTTCCTGCTGCAGCGGTTCTGCACATCAAACCGCAGTAAAACCCGCAGATATATTTTTGATCTGCGGGTTTTACTGCGGTTTGGACCTCACAATGGAGGTCTATGGGTGCAGAACCGCTGCGGCTCCGGAAAAAGAATTGACATGCTCCTTCTTTTTTCCGGGAGCTATTCAGCGCGTCTTTTTTTTTACAATTTCCGGACCATGTGCACAGTGTGTCCTGTTTTCCATAGGGTACAGTGTACTGTACCCTGCATGGAAAACAGCTGCGGAACCGCAGCGGCAAAACCGCCGCGGTTCCGCGGTAAAAAACGCACTGTGTGAACATGGCCTAATGGTGTCATGATATGTACTTTTGCCCTGTCCTGTATTTGAATAATATGCCATTTGATGTATGTAACTGTTCTCTGGTTTCTATTAGCTGTAATTTATTTATTTTCTTGTGCTGGGAGTTCACCGTGACGTTGCAGCGTCCTGGCTAGCGATATCGTTCAGTTTGACAGGCAGCAGCGATCAGGATCCTGCTGTGATGTCGTTGGTCGCTGCAGAAAGTCCAGCACTTTATTTCGTCGCTGGACTTCCTGCAGACATCGCTGAATCGGTGTGTGTGACGCCGATTCAGCGATGTCTTCACTGGTAACCAGGGTAAACATCGGGTTACTAAGCGCAGGGCCGCGCTTAGTAACCCGATGTTTACCCTGGTTACCAGCGTAAAAGTAAAAAAAAAAAAACACTACATACTTACCTTCCGCTGTCTGTCCCCGGAGCTGTGCTTCTCTGTACTGGTTGTGAGCGCCGGCCAGCCAGAAAGCACAGCGGTGACGTCACCGCTGTGCTTTCCGGCCGCTGCGCTCAAAGTCAGTGCAGGAAAGCAAAGTGCCGGGAACAGACAGCGGAAGGTAAGTATGTAGTGTTTGGTTTTTTTTACTTTTACGCTGGTAACCAGGGTAAACATCGGGTTACTAAGCGCAGCCCTGTGTGACAGCTCTCCAGCGACCAAACAGCGACGCTGCAGCGATCGACATCGTTGTCGGTATCGCTGCAGCGTCGCTTAGTGTGACGGTACCTTTAGTCTCCTTCCCCCAATACTTGCAGCCCTAAGCTATAATGTAATTAAGCTTTGTCAACACCACTAGTGAAGAATAGCCATTCTTCCTCACAGCAGGTGGCTAGTCAAATGTACATACTAGATAGACTAAAGGTACTGTCACACTAGACGATATCGCTAGCGATCCGTGACGTTGCAGCGTCCTCGCTAGCGATATCGTCCAGTGTGACAGGCAGCAGCGATCAGGCCCCTGCTGGGAGATCGCTGGTCGGGGAAGAAAGTCCAGAACTTTATTTCGTCGCTGGACTCCCCGTAGACATCGCTGAATCGGCGTGTGTGACACCGATTCAGCGATGTCTTCGCTGGTAACCAGGGTAAACATCGGGTAACTAAGCGCAGGGCCGCGCTTAGTAACCCGATGTTTACCCTGGTTACCATCCTAAAAGTAAAAAAACAAACAGTACATACTTACCTACAGCCGTCTGTCCTCCAGCGCTGTGCTCTGCTCTCCTCCTGCTCTGGCTGTGAGCGTCGGTCAGCCGGAAAGCAGAGCGCTGACGTCACCGCTCTGCTTTCTGGCTGCCCGGCGCTCACAGCCAGACCAGAGAAGCAGAGCGCCGAGGACAGACAGCGGAAGGTAAGTATGTAGCGTTTGTTTTTTTACTTTTTAGGATGGTAACCAGGGTAAACATCGGGTTACTAAGCGCGGCCCTGCGCTTAGTTACCCGATGTTTACCCTGGTTACCGGGGACCTCGGGATCGTTGGTCGCTGGAGAGCTGTCTGTGTGACAGCTCTCCAGCGACCAAACAGCGACGCTGCAGCGATCCGGATCGTTGTCGGTATCGCTGCAGCGTCGCTATGTGTGACGGTACCTTAAAGGCCCCTTCACATTAAGCGATGCTGCAGCGATACCGACAATGATCCGGATCGCTGCAGCGTCGCTGTTTGGTCGCTGGAGAGCTGTCACACAGACAGCTCTCCAGCGACCAACTATGCCGGTAACCAGGGTAAATATCAGGTAACTAAGCGCAGGGCCGCGCTTAGTAACCCGATGTTTACCCTGGTTACCATCCTAAAAGTAAAAAAAAACAAACACTAGATACTTACCTACCGCTGTCTTTCCTCCAGCGCTGCGCTCTGCTTCTCTGCTCTCCTCCTGTACTGGCTGTGAGCCGGAAAGCAGAGCGGTGACGTCACCGCTCTGCTTTCCGGCTCACAGCCAGTACAGGAGGAGTGCAGAGCACAGCGCTGGAGGTAAGTATCTAGGTAAGTATCTAGTGTTTGGTTTTTTTTACTTTTAGCATGGTAACCAGGGTAAACATCGGGTTACTAAGCGCGGCCCTGCGCTTAGTTACCCGATGTTTACCCTGGTTACCAGTGAAGACATCGCTGGATCGGTGTCACACACGCCGATCCAGCGATGTCAGCAGGAGTCCAGCGACGAAATAAAGTTCTGGACTTTCTTCAGCGACCAACGATCTCCCAGCAGGGACCTGATCGTTGGTCGCTGTCACACATAACGATTTCATTAACGATATCGTTGCTACGTCACAAATAGCAACGATATCGTTAACAATATCGTTATGTGTGAAGGTACCTTAAGGGTACCGTCACACTAAAACGACGCTACAGCGATACGACAACGATGTCGATCGCTGCAGCGTCGCTGTTAGGTCGCTGGAGAGCTGTCACACAGACAGCTCTCCAGCGACCAACGATCCCGAAGTCCCCTGGTAGCCAGGGTAAACATCGGGTTACTAAGCGCAGGGCCGCGCTTAGTAACCCGATGTTTACCTTGGTTGCCAGCGTAAACGTAAAAAAAAAAAAAACACTACATACTTACATTCCGTGTCTGTCCCCCGGCGCTGTGCTTCTCTGCACTGATAGTGAGCGCCGGACAGCCGGAAAGCACAGCGGTGACGTCACCGCTGTACTTTACGGCTGGCCGGCGCTCACCAGTCAGTGCGGGAAGCTGAAGGCGAGGGACATGACCAGCCACCGGAATGTAAGTATGTACTGTTTGTTTGTTTTTTTACATTTACACTGGTAACCAGGGTAAATATCGGGTTACTAAGCGCGGCCCTGCGCTTAGTAACCTGTTGTTTACCCTGGTTACCAGTGAAGACATCGCTGAATCGGCGTCACACACGCCGATTCAGCGATGTCAGCGGGAGATCCAGCGATGAAATAAAGTTTCAAATGATCTGCTACGACGTACGATTCTCAGCGGGGTCCCTGATCGCAGTAGCGTGTCAGACACAGCGAGATCGTAATTATATCGCTGGAACGTCACGGATCGTGCCGTCCTAGCGACCAAAGTGCCACTGTGTGACGGTACCCTAAGCAGAGCTGACCAGTCTAGAATCTTCTGGTGGACCCAACCATTGAATAGAAGGTGTGACCCCTACCCCCCTTCATGGGCGGATCCCAGGAGCACAGACAAGAGACCCATGTGTGATCTAGCCAGTTGTGTGTTGGATTCTGGAAGAGAAGGAACCGAAGCTGTCTGAGGAAGCAATCGTTATCCGTGTGATTGTGGTGGATCCGTTGGACTTATGGAAGGACTATTGTTTCGTTTATCGGGTGCGGGATTACTGGAAAGCACCTCCAGATCTGTTTCTTTACTTGGACTTATTGTGGACTTCTCGTGGACTTGAAGGACATTATGGATATTTGATGTTGTATGCTTCCTGCTTTCATAAATCTCGTTGGATCGTCCCTCGGCCTGTTGTCCCTTCCTGCTCTGCCGTACACCCCGTCACAAATGGGGGGTGATTTGAACTTTTATTTTTTACATATTTTTAAAAACTTTTTTGTTGCTTTTTACTTGCTTTAATAATCTCTATGGGAGACTAGAAGCTGCGATCTTCCCATCGCTTGTGCTATAGCTGCAAACCCCAAGTTGTCATGCCACCCCATCGGCGACTCACGGTCATGTGACATGTGCGCCGATGGTCGGGATTAGTGACTTCTGGTGCAGGCATGTGAAATGCCGCTGTCAAAGATTGACAGCAGCATTTAGCATGTTAACAGCCGCGGGTGGATCGCGATTCCACCCACGGCTGTTAGGGGCAAATGTCTGCTGTTCAAATCAGCTGGTATGTTTCGGAAAAGTTACGGGCTCACTGCCAGAGTCCGCAGCAAACTAGGGGTGCCCAACTTAGATGTAACTATACATCTAATGTGGGAAAGGGGTTAGACTACTTTCACACTAGCGTCGTGCACTGCACGTTGCAATGCGTTGTTTAGGAGAAAAAACGCATCCTGCAAAATTGCTTGCAGGATGCGTTTTTTCTCCATTGACTAACATTAGCGACGCTTTGCCACACGTCGCAACCGTCGTGCGACGGTTGCGTCGTGTTGTGGCGGACCGTCGGCAGCAAAAACATTACATGTAACGTTTTTTGCTGCGTTGTGTCTGCCATTTCCGACCACGCATGCGTGACCGGAACTCCGCCCCCACCTCCCCGCAACTCACAATGGGGCAGCGGATGCGCTGGAAAAATGTATCCGCCGTTGTGCGGAGCTTGCACAGTATGCTTCGGTACGTCGGGCCGACGCAGCGCGACGGCCCCGTACCGACGCTAGTGTGAAAGTAGCCTTAATGGTGTCCTCAATCCTGAGAAATACAAGCAGATACTTATCCATCATGTAATATCAACATGGAGGAGTATTATTATTATTATTTATTATAGCGCCATTTATTCCATGGCGCGTTACATGTTAGTAGGGTTATACATAATAAAAACAGGTACAATAATCTTAAACAATACAAGTCATAACTGGTACAGGAGGAGAGAGGACCCTGCCCACGAGGGCTCACAATCTACAAGGGATGGGTGAGGATACAGTAGGCGACGGTAGAGCTGGTCATGCAGTGGTTTGGTCGATCGGTGGTTACTGCAGGTTGTAGGCTTGTCGGAAGAGGTGGGTCTTCAGGTTCTTTTTGAAGGTTTCGATGGTAGGTGAGCGTCTGATGTGTTGTGGTAGTGGGTTTCAGAGTAGGGGGGATGCGCGAGAGAAATCTTGTATGCGATTGTGGGAAGAGGAGATAAGAGGGGAGTAGAGAAGGAGATCTTGTGAGGATCGGAGGTTGCGAGTAGGTAGGTACCGGGAGACGAGGTCACAGATGTATGGAGGAGACAGGTTGCGGATGGCTTTGTATGCCATGGTTAGGGTTTTGTACTGGAGTCTCTGGGTAATGAGGAGCCAGTGCAGGGATTGACAGAGGGGAGAGGCTGGGGAATAGCGGGGGGACAGGTGGATTAGTCGGGCAGCAGAGTTTAGAATAGATTGGAGGGGTGCGAGAGTGTTCGAGGGGAGGCCACAGAGCAGGAGGTTGCAGTAGTCAAGGCGAGAGATGATGAGGGCATGGACTAGGGTTTTTGCAGATTCTTGGTTGAGGAATGAACGGATTCGTGAAATATTTTTGAGTTGAAGGTGGCAGGAAGTGGAAAGGGCTTGGATATGTGGTTTGAAGGAGAGATCAGCGTCAAGGATTATCCCGAGGCAGCGAGCTTGTGGGACTGGGGAGAGTGGGCAGCCATTTACTGTAATGGATAGGTTCATTGGGGGGTTGCATGAGATGGGGGAAAGATGATGAATTCTGTTTTGTCCATGTTAAGTTTCAGAAATCTAGCGGAGAAGAAGGATGAAATAGTGGACAGACATTGAGGGATTCTGGTTTGTAGGGAGGTGATATCTGGTCCAGAGATGTAGATCTGTGTGTCATCAGCATAGAGATGATACTGAAAGCCATGAGATTCTATGAGCTGTCCCAGGCCAAAGTATCACTCTAGCACTATTGCATGCAAACATAAAATATATGAAATTTGAATTGCACTACTGATATTGAAAATAGGAAAAATTGAGACTACTTACCTCACAAATTGGCCAATTCATGTGTACCCATCAGCCGTGATAAGGCTATTCTTGACGCTGGGACCTATCCTGGGCTACATTTATATGGGAATGTAGGATCCTGCTGTAATTGAAACCTCCTGTGGCTGAGGGGTGGAGTGCTCGGTCAGAGAGCCTATGTATACAAGTATTTTGTAAGCTATGTATGAAGATGGCTACACTTCGTAAGTACATGTACACACCTGATTACTGTTTGAAAGTGACAGTCAGTCTTTTATTATTTGTATGCATAGCACCCCAACCATCAACTTCTGGTGGTTTTAATTACAGCACGATCCTACCTTCCCACACATAGGCTATCAGCCCATGAGAGGAGTCTAACACAGGATAGGTCCCAGCAGAAAAAAAAAGCCTTATTGTGGCTGCTAAGTACACATTAATTGGCCAATTTATGCGCTAAGTATTCTCAATTTTTCCTATTTGCTAGATCAGTAATGTATATTAAATTTCATATATTTCATGTTTGCATGTTACAGCTTGCTACTTTATTTATTTTGTTGGGATTACATGAATAGAAAAAAATGTTACACACCTGTCCTGAGTTCGGGCTTTGCTCCCTTTCTCTCCGTTAAACTCTTGAGTGCTCCACATAGGGCTTTGCAAGTAGCACGGTGTGCTCCCGTGTGATCATCTATCTAGGCCTGTATAAGGCCTCCCAAGACAAACACCTGTGTATTAAGATTTTTAGTTTGCCTGTGCACCACGGACTGCTCAGTACCTGATTGCGATTTCCAGGACCTCTGCTACCTGTCTGCGGTGTCCAGTCTGTCTACAGCCTCCACTACTCCTAGTCCTTGGTTCCCACGTACCTTCCCTGCCTGCTGCACCGATGCCTGTAGACCCATATGCCCTGGGCTGAGTTCTCGTACAACAATCACGTTAGTGAAGCCTCATGAGAGTCTCGATTCTACATTGTATTGGGATGGCAACCCGAGGTTCCCCTCCCTGTGACGGTTCCTTCTGATGTCCCTGAGGCAGATTTCCTTTCCAATGATTTTGTGAAGTTGTGGGAGGACACCAGAGCCACGTTAGAAGCATCCTTGGCTCGAATGAAGAGACATGCAGACAAAAGACGTCTAGATCCACCGTGCTTCCATCCTGGAGACAAGGTATGGCCTTTGGCGAGGTACGTCCAGCTGAAGATCCCTTCTTACAAGTTGGGTCCTCGTTTTATCGGGCCTTTCGAGGTGTTGAAGCGAATCAACAAGGTCTCCTATAAATTGCTGCCTCTTTCTCTGCGGATTCCAAATTCCTTTCATGTAGCCCTACTGAAGCCAATCATCCTGAGTCCCTTCTTCAAGGATCCCAGTACCACGCCCATGTCAACTGCCTCGGATGATGTTTTTGAAGTGGAGAACGTCTTGGCCATAAAGAAGGTCAGAGGAAAGATCTTCCATGTTGACTGGAATGGATTTGGTCCTGAAGAAAGGTCCTGGGAACCTAAGGAGAATATTCATGCTCTGATTCTTCTCCGGAACTTCTTTGACGGCTTGAAGAGGAGGGGCGTAAACGGGGGGTACTGTTAGCACCATGCTGGATCACTGCTCTGACAGGCAGGGTCGGCAGCGTGTCTCTTCACACCTATGCTGCAGACAGTTCTTTCTTTCCCCATGCTCGGCATGCTCCCAGCCGGTCCTCTTGCCATGTCCTTAGGTCTCGCACGCGTGCACTCCCGCCCTCTTAAAGGGCCAGCGTGTGCACTTGCTATTTCCTCCCCAGCCAATGGCTATGAAACAATATATATGTATTGCTTCCTCTCCACTGGGAAGGTGCCTGAGCAACCTTCCTGTTTCAGTCTATGTTGTGTAAAGTCGCATACCAGTGCAAATCCTGCCTGCTGTACTCCAAGTCCAAATCCTGCCTATTATACTCCAAGAACAAATCCTTCCAGCTGTAATCCAAGTACAAATCCTGCCAGCTGTAATCCAAGTACAAATCCTGCTGCTGTACTCCAAGTGCAAATGCTGCCTGTTGTACTCCAAGTGCAAATCCTGCCTGTGGTACTCCAAGTGCAAATCCTGCGTGCTGTACTCCAAGTACAAATCCTGCCTGCTGTACTCCAAGTGCAAATCTTGCCTGCTGTACTCCAAGTGCAAATCCCGCCTGTTGTACTCCAAGTACAAATCCCGCCTGCTGTACTCTAAGTACAAATCCTGCCTGCTGTACTCCAAGTACAAATCCTGCCTGCTGTACTCCAAGTACAAATCCTGCCTGCTGTACTCCAAGTACAAATCCTGCCTGCTGTACTCCAAGTACAAATCCTGCCTGCTGTACTCCAAGTACAAATCCTGCCTGCTGTACTCCAAGTACAAATCCTGCCTGCTGTACTCCAAGTACAAATCCTGCCTGCTGTACTCCAAGTACAAATCCTGCCTGCTGTACTCCAAGTACAAATCCTGCCTGCTGTACTCCAAGTACAAATCCTGCCTGCTGTACTCCAAGTACAAATCCTGCCTGCTGTACTCCAAGTACAAATCCTGCCTGCTGTACTCCAAGTACAAATCCTGCCTGCTGTACTCCAAGTACAAATCCTGCCTGCTGTACTCCAAGTACAAATCCTGCCTGCTGTACTCCAAGTGCAAATCCCGCCTGTTGTACTCCAAGTGCAAATCCTGCCTGCTGTACTCCAAGTACAAATCCTGCCTGCTGTACTCCAAGTGCAAATCCTGCCTGCTGTACTCCAAGTGCAAATCCTGCCTGCTGTACTCCAAGTAGAAATCCTGCCTGCTGTACTCCAAGTAGAAATCCTGCCTTTTGTACTGCAAGTGCAAATCCTGCCTGTGGTACTCCAAGTGCAAATCCTGCCTGCTGTACTGCAAGTACAAATCCTGCCTGCTGTACTCCAAGTGCAAATCCTGCCTGCTGTACTCCAAGTAGAAATCTTGCCTGCTGTACTCCAAGTAGAAATCCTGCCTTTTGTACTGCAAGTGCAAATCCTGCCTGTGGTACTCCAAGTGCAAATCCTGCCTGCTGTACTCCAAGTAGAAATCCTGCCTGCTGTACTCCAAGTAGAAATCCTGCCTGTTGTACTCCAAGTAGAAATCCTGCCTGTTGTACTGCAAGTGCAAATCCTGCCTGTGGTACTCCAAGTGCAAATCCTGCCTGCTGTACTCCAAGTAGAAATCCTGCCTGCTGTACTCCAAGTAGAAATCCTGCCTGTTGTACTCCAAGTGCAAATCCTGCCTGTTGTACTGCAAGTGCAAATCCTGCTTGTGGTACTCCAAGTGCAAATCCTGCCTGTGGTACTCCAAGTGCAAATCCTGCCTGCTGTACTCCAAGTACAAATCCTGCCTGCTGCACTCTAAAGCAAAGACTGCCTGCTGCACTCTGACACAAACGCTGTCTGTGACACAAACTCTGCGGCACTCTGATATGAACTTTGGCAGCTGCACTCTGATGCAGGCTCTGCCTGCTGCTCCATCCAGTCTGTCCTTTGGTTCCAGGTGCTGCGCGACCGTTGGTCTGACCTGGAGTGGCACCTGGCGTTCATCGGGAGCCAAGTCTAACCTCACCATCAGAGACACTGGTGAATAGTCAGGTGATCACTTAGTCACACCCCTCCAAACTCTCCGTGGCACAGTGGTTCCACAAACCACGATCGTGACACCCAGATTTTGGGTTTTGGTTTTAGGAACAACTAGAAGAGCTGGAGGGGCCTGGCCGCTTCCATTATCCAATCCAGGCTTTGCAGCTCATTAAATGCAGCTGAGTTGCCTCAGAAAGTTGTCTATGAGTAAAGATGGAAACATCTCTGGCATACTGGTCTTCTGCTAGAGGTTGACTAGGCCTGTGAGAGGAGAGTGAGGTCTTTGCCAGAGGCTGTGAGTGAAGGACAGATATCTAAATAGGGTGAGCCTGTGCTCTAAATGCACTGTTTATTTTCTGTTACCTTCCTGCCCAGAAGAGGCTGTTTCTTTTTGTTTTGTATCCACTGGAGTTTATTAAGGAAATAACCCTTATGTTGCTGGACAAGATTACATTTGCCCATTGTGTATGCTACCAGCTGTCAAAGAGCTTAACCTCTTATTGACTGCTGATATGCCCTTTAACAGAGGTCATTAAGAGCCTTATTCCTCAGTGCCTCTTCTTAGCGTTGAGAAATAAGTGATTGGTGCCTCCCAGCTCATGAGACAGCTGACACCTTGCAGTATCGGCCCTGGGCGGTTTCGTTAAGGATCTGGGCCGATTAACCCCTTAAATACTGCTGTCAATCACGACAGGATGGACCCCCACGATCGTAATTACCTGTGTCGATTGTTGCCATTTTACCTCAAGATCACATGATGACCTATTAGGCACTGCTATAAGCAGTGTATAACAGGCTGAGTCACTGAAGCACCAAATAGACTCAGGCACTGCAGTACACTAGTACAGCAATGCATGAGATTAGCAATCAAAAGTTAAAAAAAAAATACATGTCCCACAGTGGAACTATGTGAAAAAAGTAAAATAAAATATAAAAAAAAATATAAGCTCACAGAAATCACGAAAAGCCATTTCACCACTAAAAACTATCACATTATTTGTTAAATACAGTGAACACTGTAAAAAAAATAATAGTAAAAAAACATAAAAAATAAAGCTTTTTCATCATACTGACACACTTCAAATTGACCAAGGAACACACCAGACAGATAGGGATAAAGTTGTAAAGAAGAGTAAAACAAGGATACGTTATAAGAACATAGCCTAAGCTCTGAACATCTCACGGAGGACTGTTCAATCCATTATGCAGAATCGGAGGGAGTATGGCACAATTGTAAACTTATCAAGACACGGCCATCCACCTAAACTGACATCCCAAGCAAAGAGAGCACTAATTAGAGAAGCAGCCAGGTGACCCATGGTCACTTTGGAGGAGCTGCAGAGATTCCCAGCTCAGATGAGAGAATCTGACAACTATTGTCAAATTACCCAGGCTAGGGGCTTCTTCCCTGTCCTTAACTCTAGGGGAGCCCTAGCTATCCCTACTCCCCAGATTACTTCTAATTGTGAAGATCCTGGGGCCACATACCTTGCTGAACTCCTGAATCAGCCCTATATCTGCCCCATTACCCAGGGAAGTGGGGAGTAATAGTGTATTTATATACAGAAACCAGAATAACAAGGGAGGATGTACAGGGAGAAATGAAATACCAAACATGCAAATGTGCACTCACAGACAACAGAGGGGGGCACCAGTGAGATAAGGAATGTAAACCCAATAGGAGAGGAAGAGGATTTGCAAACAGCCAAAAAGTCCAGGCAACAGTCACAGAACAACACTCCAAACGCATCTACTCCTCCACTCCACACCAGGCAGTAGGAGACTTAGGCTAGGTTCACATTGCGTTAGTGCAGTCCGTTCAACGCATATGTTAAACGGACTGCGTTAACGCAAGTGCCAAAAGATCGGGTTTATGCGATCGCGCTAGCGCAGATGCTCTATCTGTGCTAGCGGTGACGGACCCGAAAACGCTGCAGACTGCGTCCGAGGGTCCGTCACAGAATGACGGCACATTGCTAATGCATGCCGATTATGACATGCGTTAGCAATGCGCTACATAATGGCAGTTAATGGGTGCGCTAACGCATCCGTTACATAGTGTTAGTGCCGCTATGTAACGGATGCCGTCAGCGCATTGCCATTAACGCAATGTGAACCCAACACTGGCAGTCCAGATTGCCAGAGGTGAGAATATATAGCAGAGGGGAGTGGTCATTACTGAATAGGTGAGATCATCCAAGCAGGGAGGCTACTGAGACTCTTAGCTGAACAGATTAACCCCTGAATTGTGTGACAAATTCACTGGCAAAGTGCTGGAGGGGAGATCCGGTTCACTGAGACTATTAGTTTCAGTGATTTGAAACCCAGAAGTTTGCTCCAGCACAATATGTTGAGAGTGGTGTAAAGCTGCAGTAGCATCGTACGCCGTGAAGAAGCAGTGACCCACAAATTCAAACACAAAAGTCTCTTTTAATGTGTTTCTTCACAGCATTAAAGTCTAATTCACATAAATGCATATAACTTCAGTGGATATTATCAGTGACCAGTTTACACCAGTTCAAAGCAATACATATCACATGGCTTTAGATTTGCGGTCCCTAAACAGGCCAGACTTCCCTTGTCCAGTTTCCCTGGGCGACCGCACGCCATCTCACAGTCTCTATACGTCTCCATACACACAGCCTCATATGTTGCAGACACTACACACGCCAGCCCTCCTCTGACTAGTTCTCGTGGGTGTCCTGCATCGCTGTATCACAGTCTCTTTACAGACTCTTTACTCACACAGTCGTACACAGTTCAGGATATCCTCCGGATAGCAGCCGGGCACCATATCCACCTGTTTGCAATTGTTGCACATGCTAGTCCTCTTTCGGGTACAGGACATCCACCTCTGGGCACAGGACTGTCCACATCCGACTCCTTCGGGTACAGGACATCCACCTCCGGGCACAGGACTGTCCATATCCGAGACCAGTACCATGGACGACTTGCATCTCTGTGTATGCTGCGGGTGCCAGGCTATTCAGCTACCCTGGGTGCTGGCTCTGCTGGCCTCCATGCACTCTGCAGACCAGCACACACCAGACTGACACTGACGTGCACCTCACACACCTGGCCTGACCTGGCCAGACACCTGACACACCCATACCCCTTACTGCAGGGTTTTTAAACACACACAAACCTGTGGCCTTCAGCCACCTGGAAAATCCGGACCGGAGATCTGTGACTCTCATGCACACCTATGGACTTCATCCGTCTGCATGCACATACTGGGGAGAACAAACAGCGCCCCCTAGCTGTATCAGAGGCCACAGCCTCAGTGGTTAATCAGCAGCACGGTGGCTCAGTGGATAGCACTGCAGCCTTGCAGCGCTGGAGTCCTGGGTTCAAACCCCACCAAGGACAACATCTGCAAAGAGTTTGTATGTTCTCCCCGTGTTTGCGTGGGTTTCCTCCTGGTACTCCGGTTTCTCTCACATTCCAAAGACATACTGATAGGGAATTTAGATTGTGAGCCCCATTGGGGACAGCAATGATAATGTGTGCAAAACTGTAAAGTGCTGCGGAATATGTTAGCACTATATAAAAATAAAGATTATTAATAAAGATTATTATCGGCCATTTTAAAAGTATGGTCTTTGTGGACAACCATAGAGCAGGTGGGAGGTTGTCCACCTTACCTCCACTCCAGGGTGTGGTCTGGGGTTTAGTCTGCTTTCTGAGGCATTCAGTGTTCGGTAGGCCTGGAGAGTGGAACTCTAGTGCTAGGTGTCCTGACAAGGAAGCTGAACCAGTGGATGCTGATTTTTTTTTCTGAACGTGTAGAGCCCCGCAACAACAAAGACTTTACTGTATGTTATGTTTTGTTCTTCCTTAGGCCAGATAAGTCATGTTTATTTTTGCTAACTCTGCACTGGCCTATGCAGCATCCTTAATAAACCAGTGCAAGTCTTAAAGTGACAGTGTTCCTTTACCTACCTACCGAGTGAGCCAATCTACAACAACTGCTAACCGAAAGCTGCACGTTTAATATGAAGAAGTGCTTCCAATCAGTGCCGAAGCAGGAGAAATCAGATGGCATGGTCTCCTGGCTCCTCTCTGTCATGGTAAACCAGTAACAAATATAAGGGCACATTCACATGTTCAGTATTTGATCAGTATTTCACATCAGTAGTTGTAAACAGAAACCAGGAGTGGGTGATAAATACAGCAGTGGTGACGTGTTTCTATTACACTTTTCCTCTGATTGTTCCCCTCCTGATTCATAAATACTGTTGTAAAATACTGACCAAATGCTGTACATGTACATGTGGCCTTAGTTATGTACTCCACAAATCTGGTCTTTTTGGAAGGCAAGAAGAATGAGTCAGTTTTGAAGGCAAGCCATAAGACGTCCTGCTTGCAATTTGTAAAAAGCCACAGTTAGCAGGTGGAAAAAAGATGCTCTCATCAGATGAGACCAAGGTGGAAATTTTTGGACTAAATGGAAAGTATGTATAGCAAAAATCGAACCCTGCACTTCACCCTGAAAAAAACATCTTCACCATCACACATGGTGGCAGCATTATGCTGTCAGGATGCTTTTCTTCAGCAGGTGCAGGGAAGCTGGTCAGAGTTGATAGGAAGATGGAGCTAAAGACAGGGCAATCTTGGAGGAATGTACAAAGAAGGAATAAGGAATGGGAGAAGTCAGCTCACCATTTGCAATCTCTTTCCAAGAATGAGCTCCACGCATGTAGCCACCTGGGCTTGGGTGTGCAAGTTCCAAAGAATGAAGAAAAAAAGGTACTCCAATGTAGAAAAATATAAAACTTTGTCTTTAATGGAAAAATTCATAAAAACAGACACAATGCGGACAACATATAGATCCCTGTGAGCTACCAACCGTTGTGTTTCGACACTCTGGTCATAATCTGTTAGTGTAACTGCGCCACGGGCTGGGCTTAAGGCCCCGTCACACATAGCGACGCTGCAGCGATACCGACAACGATCCGGATCGCTGCAGCGTCGCTGTTTGGTCGCTGGAGAGCTGTCACACAGACAGCTCTCCAGCGACCAACGATCCCGAGGTCCCCGGTAACCAGGGTAAACATCGGGTAACTAAGCGCAGGGCCGCGCTTAGTAACTCGATGTTTACCCTGGTTACCATCGTTAAAGTAAAAAAAACCAAACGCTACATACTTACCTATCGCTGTCTGTCCTCGGCGCTCTGCTTCTCTGGTCTGGCTGTGAGCACAGCTGCCGGAAAGCAGAGAGGTGACGTCACCGCTCTGCTTTCCGGCTGACCGGCGCTCACAGCCAGACCAGAGAAGCAAAGCGCCGAGGACAGACAGCGATAGGTAAGTATGTAGCGTTTGTTTTTTTACTTTTAGGATGGTAACCAGGGTAAACATCGGGTTACTAAGCGCCGCCCTGCGCTTAGTTACCCGATGTTTACCCTGGTTACCAGCGAAGACATCGCTGAATCGGCGTCACACACGCCGATTCAGCGATGTCAGCGGGACCTCAACGATCAAAAAATGGCCCAGGCCATTCCGACACGACCAGCGATCTCACAGCAGGGGCCTGATCGCTGGTACGTGTCACACATAGCGAGATCGCTACTGAGATCGCTGTTGCGTCACAAAACTTGTGACTCAGCAGCGATCTCGCTAGCGATCTCGCTATGTGTGACGGGGCCTTTACTTTGGAGTGGTATGACTAAGCGTCTGCCTGGTATTCACTAGACACTCAGATGATGAGGGTAAGCTGGGCCTCAGATAGACAACAAGTGTCATTCCAGGTCATCCTCGGGATTGTAGCAGCTGACCAGAGGGTCAGAGACTCAGGTATGGGGTACAGTGGCCGAGACAAAAGCAAGGTCAGACAGTCCAAGGTCTGGGCAGGCAGCATAGGTTCAAAATTCCTAGCCGAGGTCAGGAGCAGAGAGGTGAAGATAAATGAGAAGGAGAGTTGGTTTATTAACAAGTGAGACAAACCAGGGATTGACCAATACAGGACCAAGAGACAGAGCTGATAAGAACCTAAGTTCAGGTAAAGAATGGAGGGTGTAGTCGCCTGATATATCACCTGCTGGCAGGTGATAGCCCGGGGAAGCAGATCTCTGCAGAACAGAGTGGAAGCAAATTCCTGCAGAGTTTGGCCGCAACTCCCTATGACTCACAACCAGCAGAACTGGAAGATAGCACAGGGCAGCTCAGGGCAATGGTCAGGTACTGGGTGGAGCCAGGCGAAACATAATGTCAGTGGAATGGCGCTAAGTAGGTGTGCGAGTGGACAACAGTTAGAGGCTGCAGAAGACTTGACACTGGGGTGGAGGTTCCCCTTCCAGTAGGACAACATTAAACATCCTGCCACAGCGCCAATGGAAGGTTTAGATCAAAGCATATTCATGTGTGTGAATGGCCCTGTCTAAAGGTACCTTCACACTGAACGATATCGCTAGCGATCCGTGACGTTGCAGCGTCCTGGCTAGCGATATCGTTCAGTTTGACACACAGCAGCGATCAGAATCCTGGTGTGATGTCGTTGGTCGCTGCAGAAAGTCCAGCACTTTATTTAGTCGCTGGACTTCCTGCTGACATCGCTGAATCGGCGTGTGTGACCCAGATTCAGCGATGTCTTCGCTGGTAACCAGGGTAAACATCGGGTTACTAAGCGCAGGGCCGCGCTTAGTAACCCGATGTTTACCCTGGTTACCAGCTTAAAAGTAAAAAAAAAAAACAAACACTACATACTTACCTTCCGCTATCTGTCCCTCGGCGCTCTGCAACTCTGCCCTGTGTAAGCACAGCGGCCGGAAAGCAGAGCGGTGACGTCACCGCTGTGCTTTCCGGCCGCTGTGCTCACACAGGGCAGAGAAGCAGAGCGCCGAGGGACAGACAGCGGAAGGTAAGTATGTAGTGTTTGTTTTTGTTTTTACTTTTAAGCTGGTAACCAGGGTAAACATCGGGTTACTAAGCGCGGCCCTGCGCTTAGTAACCCGATGTTTACCCTGGTTACCGGGGACCTCGGGATCGTTGGTCGCTGGAGAGCTGTCTGTGTGACAGCTCTCCAGCGACCAAACAGCGACGCTGCAGCGATCCGGATCGTTGTCGGTATCGCTGCAGCGTCGCTTAGTGTGACGGTACCTTTAGTCCAGACCGAAATCCCATTGAGAATCTGTGACAAGACTTGAAAATTTCAGATCACAATCCAATCTCACTGAGTGAGTGTGCAATGAAGAAGGGGCAAAATGTCACCTATAGATCTGCAAAGCTGATGGAGACAGACCCCAAAAGACTGCAGTAGTACTATTGTACTTTTTTTTAAATTATGTATACCCCTTTTCACAGGTAAAGCGCCATGGAATAGATAGCGCTATAATAATAAATAATTATAATTGCAACCAAAGGTGGTCCTACAAAGTATCAGACTACAGGGGGATGAATACAAATGCAAGTCACAATGGTCAGAATTTTTTTTTAATAATTAGAAAACCTTGTATCATGCACTCCACAAATATTTGTTACTTTGTGTTGGTATCACATAAAATTCAAATAAAATCCTTTTACGGTAAGTTTGCGGGCGTAACGTGAAAAAATGTGGAAAGGTTCATGGGGTATGAATACTTTTTCAAGGTACTGTATCTATGGGAAACCCCATTTAACTCTAAAAGTACCTGCTTCTAGCTCACTGGCAGCTTTTAGCCTTGACTCATGTCCACCTGAGCATTAATAAGCCAAGATATTGTATGCGGCACAGTCCGGTACTGAATGTTGGCTCCAGAAGATAACGGTTGCGTAAACAGATCTTCTCGAAATGCTCTTATGCATCTGTTCACTTTGATAATCACGTGCTCGAAATAATGTGAGCAGCATGTGGCGTGTAAACTGTCATCGCTTGCTCAACATGCAGTGTACGACCAGGAGGGAAATAATCCCACACATTATCCCTGTCCACACCCATCACATGCAGAATGTGACCGTCTGTCTTATCAAACCGATAAAAGGTTTAGATTAGCACAATGCCCGGCGCATGTTGAGGGGCGTCAAGCCACCCACACTCCTGGGACATGTATCCTGGGCAAAAATTATTTTAGGGGGATAAAAGATTAGTTATTCGTGGCAGAATTCAGTTGTCACAAACAAATTTACAGGATATGGACACTTTCAAGAAACATTTTTTTACTGAAATGTACGTGTGTTTGGCTAAAAAGAATGTTGGAAAGTAGGTTTTATTAAAGAAAAACTTTTCCTTTTTTTTTTAAGGAAGTGTGTTTCCCTTCTCTTTTCTGGCTGCAAAAAATCAGTGAGCTAGTCCTGTAACTTTTGTAAGTTCTCTTCCTCTCTGAAGAGACAATTTGCATAATTAGCATATTTCCCAGAGGAGCATTGCGGCTTTAAGTCTCCTCATCTCGGCATGCTTAGCATGTCAATGCTAAAAGATACTTCTTGGGTAACTATGTAAAAAATGTTAACAATTTTATCTGTCCTCTGTCCTCAAACCACATCGAAAACCGTAAAAAGGCAGAAAAAAAAAAGAATTACAATCTCTATCAGCTAGTGAGCTAGTCCTGATGAGGGAATTGTAACTACAGTATTTTATCTGTCGTTTCTGCTGATCTGTGACCTCAAGCCACATAAAAAACGGTAAAAACCAGAAAAAAAGAAATACAATCTCTCTATCTGTATCTTTAAAGCGCTGTGAAATTATTGGCATTATATGAGCGAGTAAAATAAATAAATAAGGTGTACCCATATATAACCCTTTGTATACAAGGTTACAGGCTCCCGTTAAGCTCCCATGATATGAGAGCTGAATTCGGACTGAGAAAAAAATCGTAGTATGCTGCAATTGCCATCGTATATCGGATGAGACTCGCCAACACAAGTCAATGGGTGCGAGAATAAAGTCGCTCATCACTCGGGCCGTGCGGACCCGGTACAGTAAAACAACAGAGGGACCCGACATAATAGAATAGATAGAATATATATATATATATATATATACACACATAGAATAGATAGATATATAGATATCAGACACATACAGGTGCTTCTCACAAAATTAGAATATCATCAAAAAGTGAATTTATTTCAGCTCTTCAATACAAAAAGTGAAACTCAGAGTCAATACAGAGTGATCTATTTCATGTGTTTACTTCTGTTAATGTTGATGATTATGGCTTACAGCCAATGAAAACCCAAAAGTCATTGTCTCAGTAAATTAGAATACTTTATAACACCAGCTTGAAAAAATTATTTTTAAATCCGAAATGTTGGCCTGCTGAAATGTATGCTCAGTAAATGCTCTCAATACTTGGTCAGGGCTCCTTTTGCATCAATAACTGCACTAATGCGGCGTGGCACGGAGGCGATCAGCCTGTGGCACTGCTGAGATGTTATGGAAGCCCAGGTTGCCTTGATAGCAGCCTTCAGCTCGTCTGCATTATTGGGTCTGGTGTCTCTCATCTTCCTCTTGACAATATCCCATATCTATGGGGTTAAGGTCAGGCAAGCTTGCTTGCCAATCAAGCACAGTGATACTGTTGTTTGTAAACCAGGTATTGGTACTTTTGGCAATGTGGACAGGGGCCCACCCAGGGAAGAGGAGCGCTTCTGTGCACCGCAGCACACCAACCAGATGAACAAAGCAACATGAACAGGGGAAACGGAAAATACCAGGCATACAAATATGCACTCACAGATAACAGAGAAATGCATCGAGGAGTGGAAGATGGGGGAAAACCAAAGAAGAGGAAGAAAGGAAATTACCACACACTTAAAGCCTAGCAACAGTAACAGATAAACCCACCAAATGCCTACTCTTAAAGCCACCAACTCCTACCTTTCCAGCTACGCAACATAAGCTAGCTCTGACAATCTGTGCCAGTCAGGACCTAGGTTATATAGGGAATAGGAGTGGCTAACCATCCTCAGCTGAGAGCCCAGCGCTCCCAACATGGCCGATTAACCCCAGTACTGCCAAAAGAAATTTACACCGTTTAAAAAGAAGGTGAAGTGCTTCTTTTCAGCGCAGGAGTAGGAGAAATCAGACACTGAGGTCTTCTGACTCCTCTCTGTCGCGGTAACAAGAGTATTACATCCAAACAAGGATTGGTTTGGTTCTTTAATAGTGATGAGCGAGTATGCTTGTTACTCGAGTTTCTCTGAGCATGCTCAGAGGAACTCGAGTAACGAGCATACTCGCTCATCACTATTCTTTAATTCTTGTAGAAAAAGTGTTTCTGGAATCTTAATATAATAGATTTTTGCGGCGGAATGTAACAGTATTTGGTGACTGTTTTGCGGTAGAGGACTGGATACTCCTCATAGAGATAATAACAATTATATGGGGTAGGACAACCGTAGGTTCTTGCATGCTCTATTGGAAGGCATTAATAAGAGATTAAATAGGTGGGATAATTGCATTATCTTGGAGACAGTATATCTACGAAGCTCTTTTACATTTCAAAAAATATATTTGTAATTTTTGGAGAATACAGGTCTCTACTCAGCCTATCTGAAAGAGAAATAATACTTTTTCCACTAAGGGGAATCTCGCAGCATGTTTTTTACATACCATCTCAGAATAGCATCTTGTAAGGGCTGAGACTCTGATTCCAACAATGTATCACTTATTGGACTGTTTGATACAGTTTTGATAAAATCCTGGTATTTCTGCTGCAGATCCAACAGTTCTCTGAATGCTGAGCTCTGTATAAACCCGCCCACTTCACTGATTGGTAGCTTTCTGCGTACACTGTGCATATGCAGAAAGCTGCCAATCAGTGGTGGGGAGGGGTTATGCAGAGCTCAGAATATGGAACAGGTTTATTAGTCCTCTAGTGATAATCTCCTACTGACAAAACAGAGATTTTATCAAAACTACTTCAAGTCGCACAGTAAGTGATATATATCGCTGGAATCAGGGTCTCAGCCTCTACGTTATGCTGCTCTCAGATGGTAAGGAAGGGAAATAAAAGTCTGAAGGATGTCTTTTTTTGGTGTTTCCTGGTATAATTGTATTTTTTTCTTTTTGGGATTCACCCCATAGATGGTAAGATGTTGAGACAAAGGGAAAGAAAGGGGTGATATGAACAATGAATAGGTGAAAAACTGTCTATCACTTGAGTTCTTACAGCTGGAAACCTTACTGATCCCAAACATCAGAGGTCCAATGTCCCCCATTTAAATGGGCAGTGAAGCATACGCATTGCATCTCCATTCAAAGTGATGGACAGATCAGGGCTGCACTTGGTGGGGCCCACAGTGGTCAGCAATGTATCATCTGTTCTGTGAATCTACTATATAATTGTCTAAGGGTCACTTCCGTCTGTCCTTCTGTCTGTCTGTCATGAATATTCATTGGTCACGGCCTATGTCTGTCATGGAAATCCAAGTCGCTGATTGGTCGCCGCAAAACAGCCACGACCAATCAGCGACGGGCACAGTCCGGAAGAAAATGGCTGCTCCTTACTCCCCGCAGTCAGTGCCTGGCGCCCGCATACTCCCCTCCAGTCACCGCTCACACAGGGTTAATGCCGGCGGTAACAGACCGCATTATTCCGTGGGTAACGCACTCCGTAACCGCTGCAATTAACCCTGTGTGTCCCCAACTTTTTACTATTGATGCTGCCTATGCGGCATCGATAGTAAAAAAAAATGTCATGTTAAAAATAATTAAAAAAAAAAAAAAACCTGCTATTCTCACCCTCGCTAGTCCGCCGAGCCGCTCGTGCCGGCCTTCATCTTCCATTCCCGGCGATGCATTGCAAAATTACCCAGAAGACTTAGCGGTCTCGCGAGACCGCTAAGTCATCTGGGTAATTTCGCAATGCATCCTGGGAACGGAAGATGGCGGCAGCTGTGCACGTATCGCCGGAGCTTCGCTGGATCCCAGGGGTGAGTATATAACTATTTTGTATTTTAATTATTTTTTTTAACAGGGATATGGTGCCCACACTGCTGTATACTACGTGGGCTGTGTTAGATACCACGTGGCTGCTATATACTACATAGGCAGTGTTATATACTATGTTGGCAGTGTTATATACACCGTGGGCAGGGTTATATACTACGTGGCTGTGCCATATGCTACGTGGGCTATGTTCTATACTGCGTGCTATATACTACGTGGCCACTGCGTAGGCAGTGTTATATAATACGTGGCTGTGCTATATATTACGTGGCCAGTGTTATATACTGCGTGGCCTGTGTTATATACTATGTCGCCTGTGTTATATACTGCGTGGCTGCTATATACTGCGTGGGCTGTGTTATATACTATGTCGCCTGTGTTATATACTGCGTGGCCTGTGTTATATACTATGTCGCCTGTGTTATATACTGCGTGGCTGCTATATACTGCGTGGGCTGTGTTATATACTATGTCGCCTGTGTTATATACTGCGTGGCTGCTATATACTGCGTGGCCTGTGTTATATACTATGTCGCCTGTGTTATATACTACGTGGCTGCTATATACTGCGTAGGCAGTGTTATATACTACGTGGCTGCTATATACTGCGTGGGCTGTGCTATATATTACGTGGCCAGTGTTATATACTGCGTGGCCTGTGTTATATAGTTCGTGGCTGTGTTATATCCTGTGTGGCCACTGTTATATATTGCGTGGCCTGTAGTAACGCATCGGGTATTCTACAATATGTATGTATATAGCAGCCACATAGTATATAGCACAGGCCACGTAGTATTTGTCTGCTATATACTACATGGCTCCTATATACTACGTGGCCTGTGCTATATACTATGTGGCTGCTATATACACACATAAATACACTAACTATTGAACCCGTTCTACGCCCGGGTGGCGAGCATTTATATTGGTATATTGTCTCCATCCTGGTATGTGCTGCTCCATCCTGCGTCCCCATCCTGTCATGCGCTGCTCCATCCTGCGTCCCCATCCTGTCATGTGCTGCTCCATCCTGCGTCTCCATCCTGTCATGCGCTGCTCCATCCTGCGTCCCCATCCTGTCATGTGCTGCTCCATCCTGCGTTCCCCTTCCTGTCATGCGCTGCTCCATCCTGCGTCCCCATCCTTATGTGCTGCTGCATCCTGCGTCCCCATCCTTATGTGCTGCTGCATCCTGCGTCCCCATCCTTATGTGCTGCTGCATCCTGCGTCCCCATCCTTATGTGCTGCTGCATCCTGCGTCCCCATCCTCATGTGCTGCTGCATCCTGCGTCCCCATCCTTATGTGCTGCTCCATCCTGCGTCCCCATCCTTATGTACTGCTGCATCCTGCGTCCCCATCCTTATGTGCTGCTGCATCCTGCGTCCCCATCCTTATGTTCATGCTGCATCCTGCGTCCCCATCCTTATGTGCTGCTGCATCCTGCGTCCCCATCCTTATGTGCTGCTGCATCCTGCGTCCCCATCCTTATGTGCTGCTCCATCCTGCGTCCCCATCCTTATGTTCTGCTGCATCCTGCGTCCCCATCCTTATGTACTGCTGCATCCTGCGTCCCCATCCTTATGTGCTGCTGCATCCTGCGTCCCCATCCTTATGTTCATGCTGCATCCTGCGTCCCCATCCTTATGTTCATGCTGCATCCTGCGTCCCCATCCTTATGTTCATGCTGCATCCTGCGTCCCCATCCTTATGTGCTGCTCCATCCTGCGTCCCCATCCTTATGTGCTGCTCCATCCTGCGTCCCCATCCTTATGTGCTGCTGCATCCTGCGTCCCCATCCTTATGTGCTGCTCCCATCCTGCGTCCCCATCCTTATGTTCATGCTGCATCCTGCGTCCCCATCCTTATGTGCTGCTGCATCCTGCGTCCCCATCCTTATGTGCTGCTCCCATCCTGCATCCCCATCCTTATGTTCATGCTGCATCCTGCGTCCCCATCCTTATGTGCTGCTGCATCCTGCGTCCCCATCCTTATGTTCATGCTGCATCCTGCGTCCCCATCCTTATGTTTATGCTGCATCCTGCGTCCCCATCCTTATGTTCATGCTGCATCCTGCGTCCCCATCCTTATGTTTATGCTGCATCCTGCGTCCCCATCCTTATGTTCATGCTGCATCCTGCGTCCCCATCCTTATGTGCTGCTCCATCCTGCGTCCCCATCCTTATGTGCTGCTCCATCCTGCGTCCCCATCCTTATGTGCTGCTCCCATCCTGCGTCCCCATCCTTATGTGCTGCTCCATCCTGCGTCCCCATCCTGTTATGTGCTGCTCCATCCTGCGTCCCCATCCTTATGTGCTGCTCCCATCCTGCTTCCCCATCCTTATGTGCTGCTCCATCCTGCGTCCCCATCCTGTTATGTGCTGCTCCATCCTGCGTCCCCATCCTTATGTGCTGCTCCATCCTGCGTCCCCATCCTTATGTGCTGCTCCATCCTGCGTCCCCATCCTTATGTGCTGCTCCATCCTGCGTCCCCATCCTTATGTGCTGCTCCATCCTGCGTCCCCATCCTTATGTGCTGCTCCATCCTGCGTCCCCATCCTTATGTGCTGCTCCATCCTGCGTCCCCATCCTTATGTGCTGCTCCATCCTGCGTCCCCATACTGTTATGTGCTGCTCCATCCTGCGTCCCCATCCTTATGTGCTGCTCCATCCTGCGTCCCCATCCTTATGTGCTGCTCCATCCTGCGTCCCCATCCTTATGTGCTGCTCCATCCTGCGTCCCCATCCTTATGTGCTGCTCCATCCTGCGTCCCCATCCTTATGTGCTGCTCCATCCTGCGTCCCCATCCTTATATGCTGCTCCATCCTGCGTCCCCATACTGCCTCTGACCCGCTCGGCGCCGAGTGCTGGGGCGGGGACACCGGCGCGCTGTGGGGGTCAGGTGCCGGTATCGCCGCCAGCTCAGGCCCCCCCAGCACTTACTATACTCACCTGTCCGGCGTTCCATCGCTGAGCGCCGCCATCTTCCCGGTCTCCTGGCTGTGACTGTTCAGTCAGAGGGCGGCGCCGGCGCGCATTAAGCGCGTCATCGCGCCCTCTGAACTGAAGGTCACAGGCCGAAGACCGGGAAGATGGCGCCGCTCAGCGATGGAACGGGGACAGGTGAATATAGGCCGATACTCACCCTCCTGGCGGTCCCTGCTTCTGCGGTGGAGATCGCGGTGTGCGTTCAGTGTGAATGCACACCGCGATCTCCCGGGAGCGTCGCTCTGTGAGGCCCAGACTGCGCCGGCGCTTGCGCAGTCTATAGAGGCTTCGGACAGAGTGACGCTCCCAGCGTTATATTATAGATATTCTAGAATACCCGATGCGTTAGAATCGGGCCACCATCTAGTACATGATAAGTGGTGATTGCTGGACATCCCCTTTAAGGTGCAGCATTCAGTACTGAGCTTGATGCTGCCTCCGTTAAAGTCAATACAAGAATTGTTTGTCAAGACCTTCATGGATTTTGTTTCCATGGTCAAACAGCTGCAGACAAACGTGAGAGTCAGCTGCAGAGTTGTGGAGCGCCCGGTCATTGGGCTACGGAGTGGTGGAAATGCCGCCTCTGGAGGGATCAATCACACACAACCACCTGGCAGTCTGATGGATCAATCTTGGTTGTCAGATGCCAGGACACCACTTTGGTTTATATATGTAACGTTACTTATGAAGTTCAATCTTTTTTTTTTATAACTATATGATTTTTGGAATAAATTATGACATTAATGCCAAGCCATGAACAGTCTATAATTTTAAGGGTAGTTGTTTTGACTTTTTTCTCGCTACGCCATTTAGCGATCAGGTTAATCCTTTTTTTTATTAATAGATTGGGCAATTCTGTATGCAGCGATACCAAATATACAGTATGTATATTTAATTTTTTTATTGATTTATTTTGAATGAGACGAAAGGTGGGTGATTTGAATATTTTATATATTTTTTTTGTTTAACAACTTTTTTTAACTTTTTCCATCCTTCAATAGTCTCCATGGGAGACTAGAAGCTGCACTACTTTGATCAGGTCTGCTACATACAGGTGATGATCAGATCGCCTGTAGCAGAAATGCGCCGACCACCCAGCGGTGCTCATAGCAATCCGGCAGTGATAAACATAGAGGAGACCTCCATAGCTGGAGACCTCTGGTTGTAATGCCGACCCATCGGTGACCCGTGATCACTTGACGGGGTCACCGATGAGCGGGATTTCCAGCGCGCTTCCTAGAAGCACGAGTTAAATGCCGCTGTCAATCTCTGATTGTTAACATTTAACTAGTTAACAGCCGTGGGTGGATCGCGATTCCACCCGTGGCTGTTGTGAGCACATATCAGCTGTATAGATCAGCTGTCATGTGCCCGGAAAGGTGTGGGCTCAGCGCCGGAGCCCGCGCCAAACAGGATGAGTCTGACATCGGCGTACTATTACACTCTGTGTCGGAAAGGGGTTAAAGGGAATCTGTAGATTTTTGCTATTTAATCAGAGAGCAGCAAAATGTAGGAGCAGAAAGCCTAATTCCAGGGATGTGTCACCTACAAGCATGCCCGAAGATACTTGGATAACACCCGAGCATGCTCAGATAACACCTTATTCCAGCACGTTCGCTCGTCACTAATTTTTATATCTACATTGATAAAAATAGTTGAAAAATTCAAAAAAGTAAATCTAAATATATTTCTTATTAATGCTGCCAGACATACATTGTATCCAGAAGGTAATGTGATATATGAACATGGAATGAAGCTGTTCGACTTCCCCGCTCTTAGCAAATGTCCCCGGTCCTAGTGACATTTGTAGATAACCATAGTAACTCCTAGCCATGTTCAGCATTTTCCGGTCATTATTGAGCGCTTCTGTCAAAAAAAAAAAAAAAATACACCTCTCCTGAATCCATCTGTAAAGTGTTCCATTCTCATATAATGGCTGAGAAAATAATGAACTTCTTCAGCATTGACTTGGTTTATTCAGAGCAGATTTTATTGTAATGTCCTATTGTCCAGCGAAAGATATACGGATGTTCGTTTCTATCAGAAATCCGTCCCTGTCTGCAAAGCCTCCAGTATAACCCCTGATTAAGGCACATAGCGGATGATGTACAAAGACCATGGCGATGTACTACCGCAAAGCATCTGACAATGTCACCTCCAACGTCTTGTGAAGCTACTCAACAATATGCTACATTCGCTCCAGCTATAAAAGTGCCTTTTAAAAAAAGGTTCAAGATTCATTTAATGTTATAATAATAAAAAAAAGTCCAAAAAGTTTACAGTATCCACTGTTCGAGCTTTTTTTTGGTATCACTTGTCCTAAGAATGTCTATGGATGCAATTACAGTGATATGGGGAAAGTAAAATTCTAATGCTCATAAAATCGATAATAAAAACTCTGCAAGAAAAGAGAACAGCTTAAATGTATAAAAGAGGTGTCCATTTTATTCTTTATTTTTCAGATGTGTTCGGGACAAAATTTGGGGGCACTTACTAATATTTAGGCACGGACATCTAGAAACTTACACAACTAATGATAAGTTATCTTTATTAATCTTACCTACCACGGTGGGCTCCCTAACAGCGATATATAGATGTCCTCTATGCATGCTCCGGTAATCTATCATTGTATTATCTATTATATAACTACAATAGGGCAGGCTAGGGGCAGTCAGGGACAGCCACCATTGTGCGGGGGCGCCATTTCTTCCATCTATGGTGCCAACTTCCTCGGTTAGGTAGCATCAGCCCTAGATGTTTGGCTAGGGAATTGCAGACGTTTCGGTTCTGCCTGGAATATATTTACTTTTTTTGGTAGGATACCTATGTATATGATATCCATCCATATCAGTTATGTTTAGGCATTAGTGATGATCCAGCATGCTCGGGTGTTCTCATATATAATGTTTGACTCCCCGCAGCTGCATGATTTACGGCTGTTAGACAGCCTGAACAAACAATCCATGCATGTGTTGTGTCTGTCTAACAGCCGCAAGACGTGGCGCGCCCCCAAGGGCTAGGGGTACTCGGTATCGGGTCCTTCGGTTCTCAGGGGGATGTCAGGGTGGCTGACCCGGTCTGTGGTCCTCGGGACGTCCGTGTAAAGGGAAAGGTCTTTTAAGGGATATGTTCGTGACGCCACCTGTGGTATTCGGTCAGAGTGACCGACGCTGCTTTTTGGGGTCCGCTGGGGTGATTTTATGGCAGCTAGATGGTATACCTTCCCACAGGTGAAGTATGTCCCCAGGGCTTCCCAGTGCATAAGATGGTGGATGGTGTGAAGCGCAGTGAAGAACGAGGACACAAGGTTGCAGTCTCTTTACCTTTTACTGAAGGCTTCAGCATCCACAATCCAGAGCACAGATCACAGGGCAGGCAAAGTCCGGCCGGTTTGGAGGCAAATCCAGAGTCCCCTTATCGAGGTGGAAATCAGAAGCCTTCCTCTAGCGCCTTGGTGTTGTAATACCTTATTGCTAAGCCTCTCATAAGCTCCTCACAGATTTTGTAGAGGTTATCGATGTTCTCTCTCTCTGTCCCCCAGATGGATAGGACAAACCCGTATGACCGGTGGCGTGAGGCTTTTTACAGGGACTCTATCATGCCCCGGCCTCTCGTGGGTGTCACCTTGCCACCTGGGTATAGGGCGGATCAGTATCTTGCAATTAGCTGTCCTGCCGGTCTCTGGAGTAAGGCATAAAGGACTGCCTCGGTGTTTTGGCTACCGGGATCCTGCGCCTCAGAAGGAGGCAGCCTGTGCAGGGCAGAACTCCTTCTGGTTTCCACTCCTATGACTTCTTTCGCCCATTATTAGTAATGAATCTTCTGTGCAGGGGCGTGTTAGTGCTCGTTCAGATGTTAGTTTTTTCATCCGTGCTTTTCTTTTCACCGGTAGAACTTGTGCCTAATTATAGTCTACGGAGCTGTTCACACGTCCATGTATTCTTGCGGACTGAGTGGTCCTCGCAAAATTATGGAAACACGACTGATTTTGATCTTAGTTTCGGATGAGATTCACCAATGCAAGACTATTGGTCCGTGAAAATTATGGACAGCACTCGTCTCCCATCCATGTGCTGTACAATTTTCATGACTTTTTGATTGAAGCTTGAGAATCCTTCATCAGTTTTATTTTTTTAATCCGAGAAAAACTGGTCACAGCTCTTGGATTCCATCCATGTGATGTCTGTTCTCACCAACTTTTTGATAGGAGAAGCTTGAGAAACCTTCTTAAAATTTTTTTTGGTTTTATCCGAGAAAAACTTTGGTGGTAAAAACTGTCACATTCTGATTTAAAAAAAAAGACGCTGATGACAACATATATGCGAAAAATCTGACATCTGAATGAGGCCTAAGGAAATTACTCTAATAATTCGGATATGACCAGCACCAGTGGATGCTAGAAATGAGTGAATATATTTTAGTGGAATTGAATTCTGTTCTAATGTCACAAAAATCTGAAATCCCCAAAATAAGGAGACAGCAAAAGGGTCATTAAAATCTCGGGTAGATGGGTCGATGGAGGACACGGTGGCGTTCCTTGAGGAGTTGGAGCTCCCAAGGCTGAGTGACATGGATAGGGAGGATTTGGAGGCTCCCATTACGGAGGAGGAATTGGGACGGGCATTGCAGTCTATGGCTAATGGGAAGGCGCCTGGCGTGGACGGATTTCCTGCCGAAATTTATAAAAACTTGGGGGAAGTGTTGATCCCTAAATTGAAGGCGGTCCTGGAGGAGGCTAGGAATGGTGGAAGGCTACCGGCATCTTTGCGGGAGGCCACAATAGTGGTGATTCCTAAACAGGGGAAAGACCCGACACAGCCGGACTCATCGGCCAATTTCTTTGCTTATTATAGACGTTAAACTCCTGGCTAAGGTGTTGGCGATGAGGTTGACAAGTGTTATTTCCAGCCTGGTACACTCAGATCAATCTGGCTTTATGCCTGATAGATCAACTGCGATCAACTTACGAAGGCTGTATATGAACTTGCAACTCAGATCCGATAACTGTGGCCAGAGAGTTATTGCATCTTTAGACGCTCACAAGGCGTTCGATAGTGTGGAGTGGGGGTATCTCTGGCAGGTGTTGCGAAGAATGGGGTTTGGACCACAGTTCATATCCTGGATTCAACTAATGTACTCGATGCCGATGGCCAGGGTTAGGGTGAATGGGGAGTTGTCACTGACCATACAATTGGCTAGAGGGACGAGACAGAGGTGTCCGCTCTCCCCCCTTTTGTTTGCTCTGGCTGTGGAACCACTGGCTGCTACGCTTCGACGGTCTGATGAGATGACGGGGTTTAAATATGGGATGATTGAAGAAAGGGTGGCGCTGTATGCGGATGACATTTTGTTATTTCTGGCTGATCCAGTTGCATCCTTGGAGGCAGCCATTGGGATTATTGAACGATTTGGATCAGTGTCAGGGCTTAGGATAAATTGGAGTAAGTCTATCTTGTTTAAGGTGGACGACATGGGTGGGGAACCACTGGAGGATGGGCGACTGGAGGTGACGAGTAAATTTAAGTACCTTGGAATATAGGTATCTATGCCGGTCACTGACTATATACATAAGAATCTGACTCCAATCTTAGGTGTCCTTAAGGCAAAAGCAGATGCTTGGCTTAAGCTGCATCTATCTGTGGTAGGTAGGGTGAATCTTATCAAAATGATTCTGATGCAGAAAATACTGTATATTCTCCACAATGCGCCAGTTTGGATACCACGCGGGAAATTTAGACAGATCAACTCTCTGTTTAGGAATTTGATATGGGGGAGACAGCATCCGCGTATCAGACTGGAGACACTTCAGCGACCCAAGGATGATGGGGGCCTGGCATTGCCTAACCCTGAATTGTATTTTCTTGCAGCCCAGAGTCAACATTTAAAGGGCTGGGCGCATGAAGGGTCATCTGGAGCGGTACAGCGGTTGATGGAAGTGGTGACAAAAAGAAGGCCAGTGGTACAATGTTTGGAGGATGGATCCCTGGAGATTCTGGGGAAGTTACATCCAACTGTGCTGTTGATACGCAAGCTGTGGAGTAGATTGAGGCATATACGTGGGATCACGGACTTGACTAGATACTCGCCGCTATGGCATAACAACAATCTGAAGGAATTTGAGGCACTGGGGGTACTGATAGAGTGGCTGGGCACAGGGATTCAGTATGTGTATCAAATAATTGAGCAAGGTGAACTGAAATCATTTTCCCAATTGCAGGCGGAATTTGGTCTTGGGACTGCAGGGGAGTATCAGTATTTGCGGGTGAGGCATGCCTTTGGAGCTCAGAGTAGGGACGGAGGTATTAGGATTCAAAGGGATATAGTACTGGAGTATGTGTGTAATGACGGGACGACTGGAGGGGTCATATCCACTCTGTATAAAGATTTGTTGCACACTTTCCTATTGGGGTTTCCAATAATGGCGAGAGCTAAATGGGAAAGGGATCTGGGTCCAATGGATAACGAGACTTGGGAGTCGGTGTTAGAATGGGTCCCAAGACTGTCGCCGAGTGAACCGTATAGACTGTCACAGCTTTATGTGATACACAGAGTTTATAAGTCTCCGATGGTGCTATATAAGGCAGGATTGCGTAATGACTCTCAATGTCCGAGGTGTAAATCTACGGATGCTGATATTTTTCATATGATGTGGACATGTCCGAGGTTGGCTGCCTTCTGGGTGGTAGTTTTGATTCGTATGGAAGGTGCGTATGGATGTAAGGTGCCAAGGGATCCAGTTGTCTGTTTGTTGGGATGCGTGGATGAGATTGGAGTAGATAAACACCTAAAGATAGCTATTGCCAGATTGTTATACATGGCTAGGAAGGTAATAGCTCGAAACTGGATTAGGGAAGAGCCGCCGTCAAGAGGAGTGTTCCTCCAGTATGTGAAACAGGGTCTGACACTGGAAAAGGGGATTTAGAAGAAGAGAGGGAAAATTGAAACGTTCAATAAATTATGGTCTTCATGGATTGCTATGGGATAGTAATGTAAAGTGTGGCTTATACGATCGGTTGAGGGATTGGATATTCTATTGTCTTAATGATGGAAGTAATTAGCAAGGTGAGCTGCTTTGTGGGGTGGGGGCGGGGGGTCTTGGGATCGAAGGGGGTTGTTTGAAGGGGGAGGGGGGGGAAAACTTTGTATTGAAAATGTGAATGTAACATGTTAATTGCCTTGTAAGGCTACGTTCACATTGGCGTTCCGCCAATGTGCGTCGCTGTTGCGCCGGCGACGCAGCGGCGACGCAGTGGCGACGCGCCCCTATGTTTAACATAGGGGACGCGTGCGTCGTTTTGGTGGCGTTTTTCGCCACGTGCGTCGTTTCCGACGCTAGCGTCGGACGCAAGAAAACGCTACATGTAGCATTTTCTGTGCGTCCGATTTTCGTCGGAAAACGACGCACGCGTCGCAAAACGCGCGCGTTTTTGCGCGCGTTTGCGCGCGTTTTAGCGTGCGTCGCGCGTTGCGTCGCCGACGCACGGCGGCGCAACACTAATGTGAACGTAGCCTTATTCTTAATAAAAATCTATTTGAACAAAAAAAAAAGGGTCATTAAAAAGTTAAAAAAATACTTATACTCACCTCTTTGGTTTCTATACTCCTCACCGTCAACTATCCTGTCCGTATCAGTGAGCACTGAATTTCTGGGCCACTTTACATTTGACCGAAATGTCCAGCTTTAAAGAGCTCCAGGATGGTTCCGCGCAAGCGCATGCAAGATCGAGACGCACATCGTGTGCCCATGCATTCAAGATTGAGAAATCGGAAGTAAGAAAAAACTACAGCACTCTCTAAGGACTAAGGTCAGAGAAGCATCTGATCAATTTTGTGTAAAAGTCCATTAACCCTGCAAGATAATCATGCGATCTAAATAAACTGATCATCACTCCATGAAAGAGCAGAGAACTCGCCAGTCAGGTGAAATGATCTTTTGCTTTGCACAAAAGGCCATCGTTCTCGGCAGCGCTTCGTCCTGTGTAAACAAAGTCTACCAACCCTTACACTTCTTCACATTGGGACTGAGATTAAACTGACTTTTGATATTTCATCCTATACACACATTGCCTAGATATTTTGGAGAGCTGCATAATTTTAAACTTTCATAAAATCGCTGGCTGCAAATATATGCCGATAGCAAGATTCATTAATAAGTAAAAAATGCAGAAGTTTCGAGAGCAAAAATGGTAAACATATTTATGGGCTATTAGTTTTAAAGATGTTAATTATATGCCTCCTATGTCCAGAATTACAAATGCAAATGTATTGTCCACTTGACCTTACAGCTCAAGAATGGGTTAAGTGTTCCAACCGGTAAGCCTCTCTGTGTAGTTAATTAAAATGATTACATTGTTTTTATCTCCCAATTTAAATTCTCTACAATGCTCTTCATGATTAAATTAACCAGTGTCCCTTCCCGATCACATCACTGTCCAGTGTCCCTCAACTAATTATGTTAACCAGGTTCTGAAGCAGACTTGAATTCACCTCATTAGAGCTTTAGACATGCAACCTGGGCACTCCGAGGCTGCACCCAGCTTATTAGCACCAATAAAGTCTGGTGATCACGCTCTTGGCATGCCTTACATTTAGGGCAATGTAAATACCGGGAGTAACACAAGAACCCAGTGTTTTACTCCAGCAGTATTGGGCAGGTAGACACGTAACCATTATTATTTATCATGATGTGTATTTAACAGAATTCCATATTTAAATACATAAGGGCATATAAACAACTAGATGGTAGCCCGATTCTAATGCATCGGGTATTCTAGAATATGTATGTAGTTTATGAAGATTTTAGAATACATTGAATACACAGGATTCGTCCAGCCGCGACCAATTAGCTAAGCATGGTTGAAATCCCGTGCCAATTCGCGGCCGGACTGCGCCTGTCACTGATTGTTCGCGGCCGGCCACGTAGTATATAGCGCAGCCACGTAATATATTGCATAGCCCACGTAGTATATTGCACAGCCCACGTAGTATATTGCACAGCCCATGTAGTATATTGCACAGCCCAAGTGGTATATTGCACAGCCCACGTAGTATATTGCCCAGCCCACATTGTATATTGCACAGCCATGTAGTATATTGCACAGCCCACGTAGTATATTGCCCAGCCCACGTAGTATATTGCACAGCCATGTAGTATATTGCACAGCCCACATAGTATATTGCCCAACCCACATAGTATATTGCCCAACCCACGTAGTATATTGCACAGCCCACGTAGTATATTGCCCAGCCCACGTAGTATATTGCACAGCAACTTAGTATATTGCACAGCCCACGTAGTATATTGCACAGCCGCGTAGGCATCATCAATAGTAAAAAGTTGGTCACACAGGGTTAATAGCAGCGTTAATGGAGTGCGTTACACCACGGCATAACGCGGTCCATTAGCGCTGCCATTAACCCTGTGTGAGCGCTGACTGGAGGGGAGTACGGATCGGGCATTAACTGCGGGGAGTAAGGAGCGGCCATTTTTCCGCCAGACTGTGCCCGTCGCTGATTGGTCGTGGCTGTTTTGCCACGACCAATCAGCGACTTGGATTTCCATGACAGACAGAGGCCGCGACCAATGAATATCCGTGACAGACAGAAAGACGGAAGTGAACCTTAGACAATTATATAGTAGATAGAGGTAGACCATAATGTGATATTATTGGGATTATTTACTTTTAGAGCAGCATTGATTCCCTGGTGCTGTACATGAGAGGGGGTTACATACAGGATACAAATGTAAAATACAGTGAACAAACTAACAATGACAGCCTGGTACAGAAAAGAGAGAGCCCTGCCCTGGTGGACTTACAGTCTACAGGATAATGGGGATGGAGACAGTAGGATGGGAGGTTGTGGCAGCTCCAATGGTGGTGAAGTGGCATCGGGGTCATTGCAGGCTGTAAGGCTTCCTAAAGAGTTGGGTTTTCAATTTCTGTCAGAAGGTTCCGATTGTGGCCGATACTTGGATGTGTTTGGGCAAAGAATTCCAGAGGATGGTTGACACTCGGAAGAAATCTTGGAGGTGTTTGGTGCAGGAACATATGAGTGCTGAGGAGAGAAGGAGGTCTTGGGAAGACTGGAGATTGGTGTTGGATGATATCGGGAGATTAGTTCAGAGATGTACAGAGAAGACAGATTATGAATGGCTTTGTAGGTCAGCGTCAGCAGTTTGAATTGGATACATTGGGGAATTGGGAGCCAGTGAGGGGATTTTCAGAGGGGAGAGGCATAGGAGTAGATTGGAGAGAAGAGGTTTAGTTGGGCAGCAGAGTTAATGACGGTCTGGAGAGGTGCGAGATTGTTAGCAGGGAGGCCACAGAGAAGGATCTCACAGTAGTCAATGCGAAAGATGATGATGGCACGTAGTAACATTTTAGCAGATTCAGGGTTGAGAAAAGGATGGATTCTGGGAATATTTTTGAGTTGTAAGAGCTTGGATGTGCGGTTTGAAGGACAGGGCAGAGTTGAGGGTAATGCCGAGGCAGCGGACTTGTGATGTTGCAGAAAGGTTGGTGTAGTTAATTTCAATTGATAGATTGGGTAGGGGGGTTAGGTGAGATGAAGGAAAGATGATGACTTCCGTTTGACCACATAGTAACATAGTAACATAGTTAGTAAGGCCGAAAAAAGACATTTGTCCATCCAGTTCAGCCTATATTCCATCATAATAAATCCCCAGATCTACGTCCTTCTACAGAACCTAATAATTGTATGATACAATATTGTTCTGCTCCAGGAAGACATCCAGGCCTCTCTTGAACCCCTCGACTGAGTTCACCATCACCACCTCCTCAGGCAAGCAATTCCAGATTCTCATTGCCCTAACAGTAAAGAATCCTCTTCTATGTTGGTGGAAAAACCTTCTCTCCTCCAGACGCAAAGAATGCCCCCTTGTGCCCGTCACCTTCCTTGGCATAAACAGATCCTCAGCGAGATATTTGTATTGTCCCCTTATATACTTATACATGGTTATTAGATCACCCCTCAGTCGTCTTTTTTCTAGACTAAATAATCCTAATTTCGCTAATCTATCTGGGTATTGTAGTTCTCCCATCCCCTTTATTAATTTTGTTGCCCTCCTCTGTACTCTCTCTAGTTCCATTATATCCTTCCTGAGCACCGGTGCCCAAAACTGGACACAGTACTCCATGTGCGGTCTAACTAGGGATTTGTTAAAACCACATTGAGTTTTAGGAAACAGAAGGAGAAGGATATGACTGATAGACACTCTGGGATTCTGGAGGGCAGAGAGGGGCATCGGGGCCAGAAAGGTACATCTAAGTGTCATCAGCTTATAGGTGGTAATATAAGCCATGGGACTTTATGAGCTGTCTTAGGGTACCGTCACACAGTGCAATTTTGATCGCTACGACGGCACAATTCGTGACGTTCGAGCGATATAGTTACGATATCGCAGTGTCTGACACGCTCCTGCGATCAGGGATCCCGCTGAGAATCGTACGTCGTAGCAGATCGTTTGAAACTTTCTTTCGTCGTCTAGTGTCCCGCTGTGGCGGCATGATCGCATGGTGTAACATATATCGTATACGATGTGCGCATAGTAACCAACGGCTTCTACATCGCACATACGTCATGAAATTATCGCTCCAGCGTCGTAGATTGCAAAGTGTGACAGCAGTCTACTATGCTGGAGCGTCACGGATCGTACCGTTGTAGCGATGAAAATTGCACTGTGTGACGGTACCCTTAGACAAAGGGTATAGATTGAGAAAAGTAAGGCTTCCAGAATAGAGCCTTGAGGGACACCAACAGAGAGAGGGCGGGTGAGGATGTAGTATTGGAATAAGAGACAATAAATGTGTGGTTAGAAAGGTAGGAGATCCAGGAGAGCGCAAGCTCCTTGAAGCCAAGGGAAGAGAGTGTTAGGAGTCGAGTTTCCTCTGCTGCACAGGGGGAATCTCGATCCGTCTCCGCTGCGGTCTCCCATTCTCCTCCAGCCGCAGTGGAGCCTGCTCAGCAGGGACGTCGATCCCAGCGTCTCGCTCAGTCTGACTCTGTGAGAAGAGTTACTGCTGCTTCTCCAGCTTCTGCCTGTAAAGCCTATACTGGTCAGCAGCGAGTGGACTTCTCTGGGACTAAGTCCTTGTCTGCGGACACTGAGCATGCCCAGGGCAAGATCTCCCGTTGGAGATCGAGGGTCATGTGCTCAGACTCTGCAGCGCATTCTATTGGTCCTCTTGGCAGGTCTTGGAAGGGCAAAGTTTCTGTGGCCGCTTCCTGTCCTGCAACTATATAAACTGCGCATGACCGCACGGCCATGCGCTAGTGTACAATTTAATACGTGTGTTTGTTGTGAGTGCAAGTCGTTCTTTAAATACCCCTACCCTATTGTATGATTGTTCGCGTATGGAGTATGGCTGCTATCTAGCGCCCGACTTATCACTCAACGTGTCACACACGTGTCAGCGTCTACTGCTGTGACCGCCAGTGCGGTGCCACGCGCCAGTGTGCGCTTCCTGACCCACGTCTGGGTGCTTAGTGGTGCCTGCCTGCACAGCACAGTTCGCACTTCGGTGCCTTAATTATATTATTCCTTTCACACCCAGTAGCGGTCCTGTGACGCAACAGGATCGCTCTCTTCACGCTGGGTGAGGTTTAACCCACGCGTGTATACTTTTGAATACCGCCATATTGTCTGTCATTTCCTAGCAGCAGGTTTCACCTGCACGGTGGACCCCGGACTGCGAACGCATCTATATCATCTCTCTTGGTGCGTTCCGCCAGTCCTAACATTACACTAGCGCCAGGATCTGGCTAGTGATGACAGACAAACAGCAATCTCTGCAGCATATCCAGCAGCTGGAGGGTAGGTTGGCGGCTCTCGAGAGCGCGACCTCAGCTGTGGATGTTACTGCAGTAGCTGTACAGGCTGCCAGCGTGGCTGCAGCTACTATGTCCATTGCCACCCCTGTTCCGACATTATCTCGCCTCCCGCTGCCAGAAAAATTTTCTGGTGATAGTAAGTTTTGTAGGGGATTTGTGAGTCAGTGCTCTATTCACCTCGAGCTCCTGGCTACACGTTTTCCCACAGAGCGGGCTAAGGTGGGATTTATTCTGTCTCTATTGTCGGACAGGGCGTTGGAATGGGCTACGCCGCTGTGGGAGCGTGGCGATCATGTGGTGCAGAGTGCTCCGCTGTTTCTGAGCGCTTTTTAGGACCTCAAGTCACCCATGATACTGCGCTCCAATTGCTGGCATTAACTCAGGGTGAGTCCTTGGTCAGTCATTTTGCCGTCCAATTCCGCACCTTAGCATCTGAGCTGGATTGGTCGGATAAAGCTCTTATCCCCATATTTTGGAGGGGCTTGGCTGACCACGTAAAGGACGCTCTGGCCACTAGGGAGATTCCTGCCACACTGGAGGAGTTAATAACTGTCTCCACTCGAATTGACCTCCGTTTTAACGAGCGGAGGTTAGAGCGAGCCCAGTGTAGGCAGAGGTTTCGGCTGGCTCCTACTTTCGCCAAACCTCTGGAATTTCCGGTCCTGGTTCCTGAGTCACATGAGGCCAGGGAAGTGTCACAGGCAGGATCTAAGTCCCGGACCGCTTGTGCACTCAGGGTCTGTCATGTTTGCCAGCAGTCAGGACATCTAGCCACCAGATGTCCTCAGCGGTCGAGGAAACGTCAGCGTCTAGTGGTAGTAGGTGGAGGTACACTAGACACGGCGACGTTTGCCTCTAAGTTGTCCTTTAAGGGGACAATTACTATTGGCTCATTCTCCCACTCGGTAGAGCTCTGCGTGGATTCTGGGGCGGAGGGCAATTTTATGTCTTCTGCCTTTGCCCAACGTCACGCAATACCCCTGGTTATGCTTGCTCAACCAGTAACGGTGCGAGTGGTGACTGGGTCGACATTGCCCTCACAGATAACACACCAGACCATCCCTTTTACTCTGTCCATGTCGCCATCTCATCAGGAGATAATTTCTCTGCTCGTCATTCCGGAAGGAATTGATGAGGTCCTGTTGGGGATACCTTGGCTACGGTACCACTCTCCTCATATCGAGTGGTCCTCAGGCAGAATTCTGGGTTGGGGTGAATCTTGTGGGGGTAGGTGTCAGAGGGAGTGCGTTCAGGTTGCTACTACTGAGGTACCCGCAGATCTATCCTCTCTCCCCAAGCAGTATTGGTCTTATGCAGACGTGTTCTCCAAAAAGGCGGCGGAGGTCCTTCCGCCTCATCGCCCCTATGACTGTCCTATTGATCTCTTTCCTGGTGCTGAGCCTCCCCGGGGTCGAGTTTATCCGCTGTCTCTCCCGGAGACAGAGGCAATGTCACAGTACATCCAGGAAAATCTGGCAAGAGGATTCATTAGGAAGTCAGTGTCACCTGCTGGGGCAGGGTTCTTCTTCGTGCAGAAGAAGAATGGGGAATTGCGCCCATGCATAGTCTACAGGGGTCTTAACGCCATCACCGTTAAGAATAAGTATCCTTTGCCCTTGATATCTGAGTTATTCGATAGACTTCGGGGAGCAAGGGTATTTACTAAATTAGATTTGCGGGGTGCTTACAACCTGATTCGCATCCGTGAGGGGGACGAATGGAAGACGGCCTTTAACACCAGGGATGGGCACTATGAATATCTGGTGATGCCCTTCGGGCTCTGTAATGCCCCAGCCGTTTTCCAAGACTTTGTGAACGATATCTTCCGGGATATGCTTTCCACCTCGGTCGTAGTCTATCTGGATGATATTCTTATCTACTCTCCAGATATTGACTCCCACCGGAGAGATGTTTGCAAAGTCTTCGACCTCCTACGGGCAAACTTCCTCTATGCCAAATTGGAGAAGTGTATGTTTGAGCAGGAGTCTTTACCTTTCCTGGGCTACATCATCTCGGCCCAGGGATTGGCTATGGATCCTGCCAAACTACAGGCAGTGATGGACTGGCAGGAACCCCATTCTCTGAAAGCGGTGCAGCACTTTATGGGGTTCATAAATTACTATCGTCAGTTCATTCCCCACTTCTCAACCCTGGTAGCTCCCTTGGTATCCCTCACCAAGAAGGGAGCGAATCCTAAATCGTGGTCCGAAGAGGTTTCCAAGGCCTTCACTTCTATTAAGTCCCACTTTGCTAGCGCTCCCATCTTACATCGTCCCGATGTGGATAAGCCATTCCTAATGGAGGTGGATGCCTCTTCCGTTGGTGCAGGAGCAGTCCTCTATCAAAAGGATGCTCAAGGTCGGAAGCATCCATGCTTCTTCTTCTCAAAAACCTTCTCACCAGCGGAGAGAAATTACTCCATCGGGGATAGGGAGTTGCTGGCAATGAAGTTGGCCTTTTCGGAATGGAGACATCTCTTGGAGGGTGCTCGGTTCCCATTCCAAGTCTTCACGGACCACAAGAATTTGGTCTATTTACAGACAGCCCAGCAGCTGAATTCTCGTCAGGCCAGATGGTCCTTGTTTTTCTCCCGGTTCCACTTCACTCTACATTATCTCGCCGGGGAGAAGAACATTCGTGCTGACGCTCTCTCTCGCTCCCTGGTGTCAACTGTGGAGGAGGAGGACGAGCCTCGGCTCATTGTCCCTTCAGAGAGTCTGAGAACCGTAGCTCCGGTTTCGCTTGAGTCTGTGCCTCCGGGCAAGACTTTTGTCCCCATCAATTTGCGTCCGGAGGTTCTCTCGTGGGCTCATTCGTCCAGAGTGGGTGGACACTTTGGGGCAAAGAGGACATCTGAGTTGTTGGCGAGAATGTATTGGTGGCCACATATGGTTCGTGACGTTGGAGACTACGTTCGGGCATGTGTCTCTTGTGCCAAAAATAAGTCTCTCCGTCAACGGCCAGCTGGGTTGTTATACCCTCTGCCGGTGGCAGACAGGCCCTAAGAGATGGTCGGGATGGACTTTGTGGTGGGTTTGCCCAAGTCACGTGGCTGTACTGTCATTTGGGTTATCACCGACCATTTTTCTAAAATGGTGCATTTGGTGCCGCTTCCCCGGCTACCTTCTGCACGGGCCTTGGCAGCATTGTTTGTTAAACACATCTTCCGTCTTCACGGTATGCCAGACAAAATTGTCAGTGACCGGGGTCCCCAGTTTGCGTCTCGGTTCTGGAGAGAGCTTTGTCGCCTTCTCAGTATCGAGTTGAATCTCTCTTCGGCATATCATCCCGAGACGAATGGGTTGGTGGAGAGAGCCAACCAGACCTTGGTCAAATATCTGCGACATTTTGTCTCTGCTAAACAAGATGACTGGGCATCTTTGCTACCGTGGGCGGAGTTTGCTCTTAACAATGCTGTAGCTGACTCCACTGGACAGACCCCATTCCTCCTTAACTATGGTCAGCATCCGCGGGTACCTGTGCCCATGCCCGTGTCTTCCGCCGATTCCAGGGTGGCAGACTGGGCTGTGGAGGCACGGGACATTTGGGATCGCACTCAGGATGCCATTCGGGCTTCCAAGGAGAGAATGAGGTCCTCCGCCGATGTTCATCGGCGCCCCGCTCCGACCTTTGCTCCTGGCGACTTGGTGTGGCTCTCCGCCCGTAACATCAGGCTGCGAGTTGAGTCCACTAAGTTTGCGCCTCGCTACTTGGGTCCCTTCAAGGTTCTCGAACAGGTTAATCCTGTGGTCTACCGCCTGGCTCTTCCTCCACGCTTGGGTATCACCGACACCTTTCATGTGTCCCTCTTGAAACCCGTATACATGTCCCGGTTTTCCGAGTCATCTGCCGGGACATCGAGTTCGTCTACGGACGATTACGAGGTGAACGCTATTTTGGGGTGTAAGGTGGTACGCGGCAAAAAGTTCTATCTGGTGGATTGGAAGGGTTATGGTCCAGAGAACAGGTCATGGGAGCCTGCTGAAAACATTCGGGCCCCACAGCTCATTGCTGCCTTCGAACGTAGCGAGGCCCAAGGAGGGGGGGGCATGTTAGGAGTCGAGTTTCCTCTACTGCACAGGGGGAATCTCGATCCGTCTCCGCTGCGGTCTCCCATTCTCCTCCAGCCGCAGTGGAGCCTGCTCAGCAGGGACGTCGATCCCAGCGTCTCGCTCAGTCTGACTCTGTGAGAAGAGTTACTGCTGCTTCTCCAGCTTCTGCCTGTAAAGCCTATACTGGTCAGCAGCGAGTGGACTTCTCTGGGACTAAGTCCTTGTCTGCGCACACTGAGCATGCCCAGGGCAAGATCTCCCGTTGGAGATCGAGGGTCATGTGCTCAGACTCTGCAGCGCATTCTATTGGTCCTCTTGGCAGGTCTTGGAAGGGCAAAGTTTCTGTGGCCGCTTCCTGTCCTGCAACTATATAAACTGCGCATGACCGCACGGCCATGCGCTAGTGTACAATTTAATACGTGTGTTTGTTGTGAGTGCAAGTCGTTCTTTAAATACCCCTACCCTATTGTATGATTGTTCGCGTATGGAGTATGGCTGCTATCTAGCGCCCGACTTATCACTCAACGTGTCACACACGTGTCAGCGTCTACTGCTGTGACCGCCAGTGCGGTGCCACGCGCCAGTGTGCGCTTCCTGACCCACGTCTGGGTGCTTAGTGGTGCCTGCCAGCACGGCACAGTTCGCACTTCGGTGCCTTAATTATATTATTCCTTTCACACCCAGTAGCGGTGTAGTGCCAGCAAGGGTCTAATCGGACTACAATCCCTGTTGGGGTCTAGTTCGCTGACCACTTGCTCGCGCTCTATGTGCGGTACCGCGGTCCTGTGACGCAACAGGATCGCTCTCTTCACGCTGGGTGAGGTTTAACCCACGCGTGTAGACTTTTGAATACCGCCATATTGTCTGTCATTTCCTAGCAGCAGGTTTCACCTGCACGGTGGACCCCGGACTGCGAACGCATCTATATCATCTCTCTTGGTGCGTTCCGCCAGTCCTAACAGAGAGCATTTGTAGTAGGAGGCAGCGGTCGATTGTGTTGAAGGCAGAGGACAAGTCTAGAAGGCGTAAAGAGAATTGTCAGCTTTGCTGGTACGCCATCAGTAATTTTCATCAGGGCAGTTTCGATGGGGAGGAAAGTTATGGGGGAGGGGAAGTGGTGTGTTTTACATAAGGGTTGTGGTACATATACAGTAAAGACTTGTATTGTTTGGTTAATCTTACTTTTGAAATATGCGGCAAAGTCTACTGCAGAGCTGAGGGAGGTCAGAGGGGGCAGTTGTGGGCAGAGGAGGGAGTTAAAGATGTTAAATAGCTGTTTGGGGTTGTAGGATAAAGAGGATACAAGGGTGGTGAAGTTGTCTTGTTTAGCAAAGGTGAGCGCCAACTATAATGTGAGCTGCTATTTTGAATATAGTACTAGAATAATAGGGAAAAAAAAGCGCAAATAGGGTCTTATCCCACAGATTACTCCAATCAATGTTTAGAGAACTGCCCAGCTGATGGCGCAGAGTAAGAGCATGTCGATGTCAGCTGCTGCAGATCCACAGGTCGGCAAACCGACTTCTCAGAGACGTTGTAATAAATATGTGTGGGTGATATCCTCGCTGCTGTGATAGAACGGATCCAGAAATAGTTGTAATACACTTTGGTGGTTTATTCAACGCGTTTCAAAGCCTATGGCTTCTTCTTCAGGAAATTACCATAGAGACTTGTGAAGACAGTGCTGTTACATCGTTTATATACATTCAAAATTCAAAACTGGCGCCAAAATACCTTCTGACATGTGACATATAGTGTCAAAGTTCGTAGAGCATTAATACATATAAAGTAATTTTTAACATATGTACATACAGATAATATAGTTGTTCAAATTAATAACCAATATAATAAAATCTCATTCATTTTTCAGACATCAGAAGCAAAAAGAAAGCAAAGAATGGATACGAAAAAACTGGACAAGAACCCACTTGAGGGTGTGAAATAATTCCCATTCATCCTCCCACCTACCTGCGCCACACATCCAGCCAGAGGAACATTACCTGAGAATTAATTATATGCGTACAGTACAGACCAAAAGTTTGGACACACCTTATCATTTAAAGATTTTTCTGTATTTTCATGACTATGAAAATTGTACATTCACACTGAAGGCATCAAAATGATGAATTAACACATGTGGAATTATATACTTAACAAAAAAGTGTGAAACAACTGAAATTATGTCTTATATTCTAGGTTCTTCAAAGTAGCTACCTTTTGCTTTGATGACTGCTTTGCATACTTTTGGCATTCTCTTGATGAGCTTCAAGAGGTAGTCACCGGGAATGGTTTTCACTTCACAGGTGTGCCCTGTCAGGTTTAATAAGTGGTATTTCTTGCCTTATAAATGGTGATGGGACCATCAGTTGTGTTGTGCAGAAGTCTGGTGGATACACAGCTGATAGTCCTACTGAATAGACTGTTAGAATTTGTGTTATGGCAAGAAAAAAGCAGCTAAGTAAAGAAAAACGAGTGGCCATCATTACTTTAAGAAATAAAGGTCAGTCAGTCCGAAAAATTGCGAAAACTTTGAAAGTGTCCCCAAGTGCAGTGGCAAAAACCATCAAGCGCTACAAAGAAACTGTCTCACATGAGGACCGCACCAGGAAAGGAAGACCAAGAGTCACCTCTGCTTCTGAGGATAAGTTTATCTGAGTCACCAGCCTCAGAAATCGCAGGTTAACAGCAGCTCAGATTAGAGACCAGGTCAATGCCACACAGAGTTCTAGCAGCAGACAGATCTCTACAACAACTGTTAAGAGGAGACTTTGTGCAGCAGGCTTTCATGGTAAAATAGCTGCTAGGAAACCACTGCTAAGGACAGGCAACAAGCAGAAGAGACTTGTTTGGGCTAAAGAACACAAGGAATGGACATTAGACCAGTGGAAATCTGTGCTTTGGTCTGATGAGTCCAAATTTGAGATCTTTGGTTCCAAACACCGTGTCTTTGTGTGACGCAGAAAAGGTGAACGGATGGACTCTACATGCCTGGTTCCCACCGTGAAGCATGGTGGAGGAGGTGTGATGGTGTGGTGGTGCTTTGCTGGTGACACTGTTGGGGATTTATTCAAAATTGAAGGCATACTGAACCAGCATGGCTACCACAGCATCTTGCAGCGGCATGCTATTCCATCCGGTTTGCGTTTAGTTGGACCATCATGTATTTTTCAACAGGACAATGACCCCAAAGACCACTCCAGGCTGTGTAAGGGCTGTTTGACCAAGAAAGAGAGTGATAGGGTGCTACGCCAGATGACCTGGCCTCCAAAGTCACCAGACCTGAACCCAATCGAGATGGTTTGGGGTGAGCTGGACCGCAGAGTGCAGGCAAAAGGGCCAACAAGTTCTAAGCATCTCTGGGAACTCCTTCAAGACCATTCCCGGTGACTACCTCTTGAAGCTCATCAAGAGAATGCCAAGAGTGTACAAAGCAGTCATCAAAGCAAAAGGTGGCTACTTTGAAGAACCTAGAATATAAGACATAATTTCAGTTGTTTCACACTTTTTTTGCTAAGTATAAAACTCCACATGTGTCAATTCATAGTTTTGATGCCTTCAGTGTGAATGTACAATTTTCATAGTCATGAAAAATCTTTAAAAGAGAAGGTGTGTCCAAACTTTTGGTCTGTACTGTATATACAATCAATTTCCACCATTAGATATATAGTTATTATTAGTGTATATTTATTGAAATATATTTTTATTAAAACAATCATGTTAAAAATTGAGTAAAATGTAATAATAATTTTTTTCTTGATCATGAAATTACCAATTTGTTTCTCTTTTTTAAAAAAATCTACTATATAATTGTCTAAGGGTCACTTCCGCCTTTCTGTCTGTCTGTTTGTCCTTCTGTCTGTCACAGATATTCATTGGTCGCGGCCTCTGTCTGTCATGGAATCCAAGTCGCTGGTTGGTCTCACCAGTTGCCTGTCATTGCTGCCGCGACCAATCAGCAACGGCCACAGTCTGATTAGTCCCTCCCTACTCCCCTGCAGTCGGCGCCCGCTCCATACTCCCCACAGTCAGCGCTCACACAGGGTTAATGCCAGCGATAACGGACCGCGTTATGCTGCGGGTAACTCACTCCGTTACCGATGCTATTAACCCTGTGTGACCAAGTTTTTAGTCTTGATGCTGCCTATGCAGCGTCAATAGTAAAAACATCTAATGTTAAAAATAATAAAAAAATAAAAAATCATTATATACTCACCTTCCGCCGCCTTTCCCGCTCCTCGCTACACTCCGGTAACCGCTCCATGCAAGCGGCAAGTTCCAGAGGCAATGATGGTATGGGAGAAGGACCTGCCATGACGTCACGGTCATGTGACCGCGACGTCATCACAGGGCCTGCGCGAGAAGGACCTGCCATGATGTCACGGTCATGTGACAGCGACGTCATCACAGGTCCTGTGTGCCTGCGCGAGAAGGACCTACCATGACGTCACGGTCATGTGACCGCGACGTCATCACACCCTGGAACCGGAAGCTGCCGACAGAACTACAAGGGGCCCTCGGATCGGAAGGTGAGTATGTTTATTTTTTATTTTTTAACCTGTGACATACGTGGCTGGGCAATATACTACGTAGCTAGGCAATATACTATGTAGGTCTGTGCTGTATACTACGTCACTGGGCAATATACTACGTAACTGGGCAATATACTACGTGGCTGGGCAATATGCTCTGTGCTGTATACTACGTCGCTGGGCAATATACTACGTGGCTGGGCAATATACTACATGGCTCTGTGCTGTATACTATGTGTGGCTGGGCAATATACTACGTCGCTGGGCAATATACTACGTCGCTGGGCAACATACCACGTGACTGGGCAATATACCACGTGGCTGGGCAATATACTACGTGGCTGGGCAATATACTACGTTGCTGGGCAATATACTACGTCGCTGGGCAATATACTACGTGGCTGGGCAATATACTAAGTGGACATGCATATTCTAGAATATCCGATGCGTTAGAATCGGGCCACCATCTAGTAATATATAATCATTATAGAATTAATGCAACGTCTAATACCTATGTGCCCTTAAGAAATCTGACATATTGTTTATTTCCTGACATCACTAAAAAGAGGGGAAATTTCTCAAATCAATAATTGAAACAGACCGCAGAGACTCCATCCGATATTGCAGTGGAGCAGAGCCCAAATAAAACAACCGTGAAAAGGAGGAGAAGAACAAACCGACCATGATCGGAATTAAGTACAGTCATTGATAGACCATTATTTTTAATCTTTAAAGACTCCATAATAACAGGGTCTGTACCACAGGACTGGCGTATAGCAAATGTGGTGCCAATATTCAAAAAGGGGACAAAAACTGAACTCGGAAATTATAGGCCAGTAAGCTTAACCTCTACTGTGGGTAAAATCCTGGAGGGCATTCTAAGGGACGCTATACTGGAGTATCTGAAGAGGAATAACCTCATGACCCAGTATCAGCACGGGTTTACTAGGGACCGTTCCTGTCAGACTAATTTGATCAGTTTCTATGAAGAGGTAAGTTCCGGATTGGACCAAGGGAACCCAGTGGATGTAGTGTATATGGACTTTTCAAAAGCTTTTGATACGGTGCCACACAAAAGGTTGATACATAAAATGAGAATAATGGGGATAGGGGAAAATATGTGTAAGTGGGTTGAGAGCTGGCTCAGAGATAGGAAACAAAGGGTGGTTATTAATGGAGCACACTCGGACTGGGTAGCGGTTAGCAGTGGGGTACCACAGGGGTCAGTATTGGGCCCTCTTCTTTTTAACATATTTATTAATGACCTTGTAGGGGGCATTCAGAGTAGAATTTCAATATTTGCAGATGACGCTAAACTCTGCAGGGTAATCAATACAGAGGAGGACAATTTTATATTACAGGATGATTTATGTAAACTAGAAGCTTGGGCTGATAAATGGCAAATGAGTTTTAATGGGGATAAATGTAAGGTCATGCACTTGGGTAGAAGTAATAAGATGTATAATTATGTGCTTAATTGTAAAACTCTGGGCAAAACCGTCAATGAAAAAGACCTGGGTGTATGGGTGGATGACAAACTCATATTCAGTGGCCAGTGTCAGGCTGCTGCTACAAAGGCAAATAAAATAATGGGATGCATTAAAAGAGGCATAAATGCTCATGAGGAGAACATAATTTTACCTCTATACAAGTCACTTGTTCGACCACACTTAGAATACTGTGCACAGTTCTGGTCTCCGGTGTATAAGAAAGACATAGCTGAACTAGAGCGGGTGCAAAGAAGAGAAGAGCGACCAAGGTTATTAGAGGACTGGGGGGTCTGCAATACCAAGATAGGTTATTACACTTGGGGCTATTTAGTTTGGAAAAACGAAGACTAAGGGGTGATCTTATTTTAATGTATAAATATATGAGGGGACAGTACAAAGACCTTTCTGATGATCTTTTTAATCATAGACCTGAAACCGGGACAAGGGGGCATCCTCTGCGTTTGGAGGAAAAAAGGTTTAAGCATAATAACAGACGCGGATTCTTTACTGTAAGAGCAATGAGACTATGGAACTCTCTGCCGTATGATGTTGTAATGAGTGATTCATTACTTAAATTTAAGAGGGGACTGGATACCTTTCTGGAAAAGTATAATGTTACAGGGTACATATACTAGATTCCTTGATAGGGCGTTGATCCAGGGAACTAGTCTGATTGCCGTATGTGGAGTTGGGAAGGAATTTTTTTCCCCAATGTGGAGCTTACTCTTTGCCACATGGGTTTTTTTTGCCTTCCTCTGGATCAACATGTTAGGGCATGTTAGGTTAGGCTATGGGTTGAACTAGATGGACTTATAGTCTTCCTTCAACCTTAATAACTATGTAACTATGTAACTATAATGGTGTCATGAAAAGCCACCCAAAATGACAGGTACGCTATAATTGATTTTTTTTATGTAAAATGACCAGAAAAGATAATGTCTGAAAAGCAGTATTTATATTTCTCAAAAATATTACATAATTGTAGAAAATTGCTCCATATTTTTATACAATGATCATGAGGTTCTTTGTGCACTTTTGATGAATTCCTATTTGGGGCTTTACGGTGACCTCCCTACTGCAACACTGCATGACAACTACCACCTCTACAACACAGTACATGCAGGAAGATTGGCCCAGCAGACCAAAAGCACCCCTGCTTCTTGGCTAAGCACTCCACTTCTGACTTTTATCCACACAGGCACAGTACTAATACCTAGTGAATGGAGGTGCGGTACGTGTCTTTTCTTTTTTTACTACAATTGTGGCTTATATGTAAAGCGCCATGGAATAAATGGCGCTATAATAACAAATAATAATAAATAATAATAATAATATTGAAAACATGTTACCAGTTAATGAATGCAGTTGTAAATTTTTTTAACAAACCCAGGTACTGCCATGGGGGCCAAATATACCCCTAAATGTGTGATATTCTACATGAGTAGAAGGGAACATGACACTATGGAAGGGAGAGATAAAGAGTAACATGGTCATCTTAATATGCAATATTGATGATATGTAAAGGACAGGTTAAAGGGGTTTTCCACATTAGCTTTTTCTCTTTATCAGCTTACTTTAAGTATAAATGATAAAATCAGCGTTACTATCATTGGCTGTTTTTTAGCTGCTGCTCCCCATCTTTGTTGACAGACAGACTACAGGGGTGATGTTATGACTACAGCACACCTGAATGGTGCAGCCAATCAAGCCTGTCAACATGAAATTGCTGGGACCAGTGTTTGCAGCTGTCACGTGCACTGAAGTCACGATATCATCATAGACCAGAAGGAGGCCTCTCTAGGGCAGTGGAGGTTGAATAATGCTAATTTTATTACTTTTACTTAGAACATGCACAAGCTTAAATAAACCTTGTCACGGTGGGATTGTTTAAAAGCATTTTTGAAAAATAAAACTTCATGAAGTAGAGTATCCAATGTTTTTTACATGTTACTATTTCTTTACTTACCTCAGTATGCCTATGCATTATATTTTATTCTAGGCTTTGTTTGTTGATGGCCACAGTTTACATGTCTACATGCATATTACACTTCTACTAACAGTTGTTTTGGGCTTTTTTTAGTTTCTTGTACCTACCTGGGCTGCAGATCATACACATATATATTCTCAGCTTTCCACAGACAGGTCCCTATAAACTCAGTCACTGACTATCTTGAGGCCTAGTTGGCTCATAGTGAGGTTAGTCGCTAGAGTCAGAGACCATCCTGATTGAGTATATCTTGTTGCGGTGGGATGACTTTTACACTTTTAGATTAAAAAAAATGTTTGCAAAGTACCCTTTGTTTTTTACGTGTTACTATTAGTTTACTTACTACATTGAGCCTAGGCATTATGTGTTTATTGTAAGTTTTAGATGGTGCTAAATCCTAATTGTGGAAAACCCCCTCAACGTTTTCTTATAACAAAAATATTCAAAAGTATATATGGTCTATAGCACTTTTACTTTTTTTTTTGACACGGTGACTTGAAAATGTGGATATTTATCATTCCCCAATTACAGCTTGCTTTTTATTACTTTTGCTAAAGGTGGTGCAACCAATAGTCGGATGGTATTCAGGGTAACTTTGTTTATTATGTGAAAAAAGCACGATTGTCTTTATCTGATTTTACAATTAGTAAACCTTTTAGTGTAACAAATCTGCAATAATATGGGACATCTGTATGGGGGCGAATACTTTTTACCACCCTCATATATAGCATACGCTCTGCAATACTATCCGAAGCATAATCACCAAGTAAGTTACATTTTTCACATGGAATGAAAAACATATAAAAATAGTATGCAGCTGAGATATTTAACCTTCTAATCTCAGTATCTTTGTTACTGATATGTTTCATGGCACAAACCCAGTAAATTCTGGAGCAAATAGTCTTCCCTTTTTTTTTCGTTTTCATCCTCCTTGTAATTAAGTTTGTATGAAAATCTCAAAGTATATTATCTAATGGTGTATTGAGATGTGTGACATTTATTAGATAGAGCCTTTGGATAGATGACTGCTTTATGATAGTAAACGTTCCAGAGTATAGTAGAATTAGTTACACTTTCCCTCACTGAATTCAGTTTTGACACAGTTATGATTATTTTTTTTTATTATTTTCACCTAAAGTTTTTTTTATATCAGTATATCACCTGTGATTTTCAGTACAGGTGACCGGCAACCCAGAGGCATTAGACTCGCTATGTATGGGGAAAAAACATCATTACATAACAATAGTAAACCTCCAGCTATTATTAAAAGATTGAAACAACATTATTCCATTTTCTTTTGGTAATTCTTAACTTATATAAACATATTACTTTTTTTAACAAGGAGAAATTCCGCCACTTACTTACATAAACAAAAGAAAAAGAGGTTGGGGGGCAACTTACTATAGGAGGGGCAAACAATAATCTCTAAGAGTGGGCACAATACAACTCTCACCAATAAACTATGGGTTTGCCTAAACTAAATTTGGACCCAACCCGTACCTACAGCTCTGGCAAAAATTAATAGACCACTGCAAAATGTTCAGTTTGTCTGATTTTTCTCTTTATAGGTATATTTTTGAGTAAAATGCAAATTTTTATTTTATTCTATAAACTTCTGACAACGTGTCCGAATTTCCAAGCAATAAATTTTGTATTTTTTTCTGAAAAGGAGAAATGGTCAAACTTACAAAAAAAAGATCAGTGCTTTCACACCTCAAATTATGAACTTGTTTTCTTTGCATTATCATTTAGAAACAGCAATACTAATGTTTTAACTCAGGAAGAGTTCAGAAATCAATATTTGGTGGAATAACCATGATTTGTCATCACAGCTATCATGCGTCTTGGCATACTTTCCACCAGTCTTTCACATTGCTCCTGGCGCAAAAATGTAAGCAGTTCTTCTTTGTTTGATGGCTTGTGACTATCCATCATCCTCTTCATTACATTCCAGAGGTTTTCAATGGGGTTCAGGTCTGGAGACTGGGCTGCCCATAACAGGGTTTTGATGTGGTGGTCTCTTTAATTTTTGCCAGAGCTGTATATTGTTATTTATTCTGCTTACTTATATAGTCTCATTATTTTACACAGGCATCATAATCACTGTCCCCGCAATCTAAATTTCCTATCATTTATTTGGAGTGTGTAAAGAAACTCCCCAAAACATGGGGAGAACATACAGTACAAACTCCTTACAGATGATGTTCTTGATGAGATTTGAACCCAGGCTCCCAATGTTGCAAGGTTACCTTGCTAACCAGTGAGCCACCGTGCTGCCCTACGTTCAAGAAGTGCGTCCATCATACCATGTGGCCACTACCATATTAATAAATCTGCCAAAAATTACCTACTTCTGCAAAATCTGTAGGTTGAAGACTGCTTGATTGTGTCTACATGGTTTCATGTAAGCCATAAAATAAATTAAAATAAAGTAGAAGAAGGACCTAGAAAGTAGTGTAAGTAGAAATGAGTCTCGGAGTTAGGGTTCCGTCACATGTCAGATTTTTTGGTATGAGTGATATCTGTGGTTTTCACGGATAGCACATGTTCCTATGATATTTTATGGGGCCGTGCACATGTCCATTTTTTTTCCTCGGCCTGAGTGATGTACGGAAAATATCAGAAACATGTCCAATTTTGATCAAAATTGGCAATTTTTCCAGTTCAAAAGTTCGGGTCTTCGGGGTCTGGTTTAAGTTAAACTGAAGTTCTAGCACCCGAACTAAACTTTGGAAAAAAGCTCAGGTGGGGTACCAGAACCCAAACTTCCATGGGTCCGCTCATCTCTAATACTGACGTCTGAATTAGACCTTAAAGATTTAGCCATCAGCAAATGAATATTGGATCTTCCAATGCCATTCACTTTCTATAAAAAAAATCCCTGTGTGTAAAGTCTTTCTACAAAGATTTGTAGTCATTACATTAGATCACACATCAGATTTTCAAAGGATCACAGCAGGATAAACCTAATCTTAATTTTTGTGATTTATGCTTTAATATATCAGCATTAAAATAAAAGATGTTATATAGGTTTAGAAAAGATAAAGTCCCCTTTAGTCTCCTCCATAACATATAAAGCACAGAGTTCAGAGACTTTTTAAGGTCAGCTTAGCATGAAGCGAAGCTGTTTTACACATATTTATTAGCAATGTAGAAGCAATTAAAAAATATTCAAAGCTTCCAATTTATATCCGCATTCTCATGCCAAAGATTTCTTTACTGTGACCTTTAATGAAAATTTGGTTGGGAGGTTATGTTTTATAGCAGCATCAGATCAATTATTTTTATTTAGAAATCTTCCTAATTAACTGTGACACTCACGGCATCCTCTATGAGCGAAGAGAAAGAAAAGAACATAAATGAAGTTCAGCTCCATGAATTATAATTATACTTTGCCATTTTGTACTAATATTATACCGACTTTATCATTAATGTTTTTTTGTAGTGTTAAACATTAGACACAATCAGTTTATCCAATATCTTTCTAGGTTTTTTCATCAGATTTATCAAATTGTTGAAATGTTTTATTCTGTGTCTGACATTAAAGTTTAACCGCTTCGTGTTATGACAGGTTTCCATTTTTTTGCATTTTTGCTTTTTCCAAGATATATATCTTCTTTATTTTTCTGTCAATATAGCAATCTGAGAGCTTGTTTCAGGATTCAAACCCAGGAGCTCTTGTGCACCAGCTCTTCCTTCTGAGCTATTTAGCTTGCTAGACAGTTCTGTGCTAACCCAAATACTCTTACCTGTGTTGTTCCTGATTGTCTCCACTCTGAGTTCCTGATTGGCTCCACCCTGATTGAACACCCTATTTAAACCTGGCATTGCACTCCTTTCCTTGTGAGATTATTGAGCTGCCAGCCTCTAGTCAAGCTTCCTTTCACCTGCTCCTTCATTCTAAGATTATACTGCTGCTTCCGTGTATCGACTCCTTGGTTATTCATGACTACGCTACATCCTGTTCCTATCCCTGACTACCCTACATGCTGCTCCTTAAAACTACATTGCTGCTACTGTGTACTGACTCCCTGGCTATCCCTGAATACGCTACTTGCTACTGCTGCCCCTAGTGTTTGCAATACCACTACTCCAACACAGGTCAGTCCATAACACCTCGTTTTTTGTAGGACGAGATATACTTTTAAATTACACCATTCGTTTTATCATTTGATGTACTGAAAAAAAATTCCCAATGTGTCAAAATTGCAAAAAAAATGCAATTTTTGGGGGGTTTCTTATTTACAGTGTTAATTATATGGTAAAAATTACCCAGCAATATGATTTTCCAAATCAGTATGATTATGGTGATACTGAACATGCATAGTTTTTTTGTTGATTTTTTTTAAGTGGTCAAAAAAATTTGGAAAAAATATATGATTCTTTAGTTTTTGATATATATATTTTTAACATATAATTTTTATGAAAAGTTTTGATAAGTAATATAATCAGCATTTTCGAAGAGAACGATCAACAGCAAATGCACAGACTGTGTAAATATTATTAATTTTTTCATATTTAAAAAATATATATATTTTCTACTGTATTTGTTAGTCCCTTTAGGGGTCTTGAACCTGCAATCGTCTGATCGCTTGTAATATACTCAGCAATACTTCAACAGTGCCATGTATAGCACAAATAAGAAGAATATAGCAGTCTCAATGTAGCGCTGATGACAGAGGCCACCGGAGCACAGATTTAGGAGTTTAAAATCTTTAATCACAACGCGTTTCAACAGCCAATCGCTGTCTTCTTCAGGTGGAAATAAGTAAGAAGACAGCGATTGGCTGTTGAAACGCGTTGTGATTAAAGATTTTAAACTCCTAAATCTGTGCTCCGGTGGCCTCTGTCATCAGCACTCCATCGAGACCGCTATATTCTTTTTATTTGCATTGCTGCTCCCTCCTTGAGGGACCGCGGTGGGAGCTGCAGTTGACAAGCCAAATTGCCCTTCACCACTCCAGGGCCTTCCACCACGTGAGCGGCAGGTCATTGATCACGTGGGACGCAGTATTCGGGGTCTCCTGCATGCCGGCACATCTCTGGACTTCAACCGTCCATCATTGCCCTGCGCCTTCCGAGTGGAGGTCTGGGAGCTGCCGTTCATCTGTCGGACAGGACTGGGAATCCTTTTGAGCCATTCCACAATGTTATGCTTGTTCAGCATAACTGTCTGCGGTGAGTAGGTCTTTGACCTTTCTGCATTCTTTTCCAGGCTGATACCACTCATGTGCGCTCCTCTCTCTCTTTGTTTTTATGTATAGCACAAATGACTGTCTCCTATGAACACCAACCAGAAGCTGGAGTTCACAGAAGAGCCGTGATGACAGGTGTAAGGAGGTGGCGGGGACCCTCATTTGCCTCCCCCTCTTCTTTACCCCATGTGGTACCCGGGTGGTCTGCCTGTAATGTTTTATGTCATCAGTCTGAAGTTCCTGCTTCTGGGCAGAGCCCGGGCAGGATTGCCCGAGGCAGGACATGTGTCCCTGTCTGCGACAGGAAGGTCCCCTGCTGGGGAATAAAGACTACTGCAGACTGCTGCTATTGTCTGCCAGGCAAAGTGGACGGACCCTGGCACCGTAGGTCGGTCTTCCGAAAGACCGTGTGGTGCTCCAGTTTGAAGGGGAGCCATTGATGCTGACCAGCCTAAAGCTGATACAGTAAGTAAATAACTTGGCACTCAACTAAGTGGGTAGTGAAAAATTGAACAGAAAATCTTTTATTACTTGTAACAGCAGTCCAGCATAAACGTTTCGGTTTTACATTTAAACCTTCTTCAGTAGACCGACTGCTAGCGTAATGGAAAATATGGAAGACTGTTACAGGTAGAGAGGGTCCTATGATGTAGTGATTTGTTGAACCTCAATGCTATCGGAAAGTATCCGGATAGACGGTATGTGTTTATGTATGTTCGTCCGGAATGGGCTGTAAAAGGTCACTAGTAAGAAATAATAAGACCCATACAGGGTGCTATAATGATGCCCGTATTAGATATAAGGAATGGTGTCCGACAAATAACCTGGAGTATATATATGATTCAACCAGCGGCGGACACCGCGTTGATGTACACCATTTGCTCTCATTATACCGGAGTGGACCTGCTTCATATGAGAATCTTCTCTTATCATATATAAAAAACTTTCCTTATATTAGATCATTAATCGTTCCTCCGGGGTTGCATATGTGCACATATATATTTCTGCTTCGGCCAATATATTTCTGCTTCGGCCATTATATTCTACTCCAGGTTATTTGTCGGACACCATTCCTTATATCTAATACGGGCATCATTATAGCACCCTGTATGGGTCTTATTATTTCTTACTAGTGACCTTTTACAGCCCATTCCGGACGAACATACATAAACACATACCGTCTATCCGGATACTTTCCGATAGCATTGAAGTTCAACAAATCACTACATCATAGGACCCTCTCTACCTGTAACAGTCTTCCATATTTTCCATTACGCTAGCAGTCGGTCTACTGAAGAAGGTTTAAATGTAAAACCGAAACGTTTATGCTGGACTGCTGTTACAAGTAATAAAAGATTTTCTGTTCAATTTTTCACTACCCACTTAGTTGAGTGCCAAGTTATTTACTTATTATATATACTGGTGTGGGAAACCTCTCTTGAGCACCGACACAGTAGTGCCACGATATACTTCACTAAAGCTGATACAGGGCAGAACAGGAACTCCTATTTTCATGTACAGTAAAGTTTTCCCTGTTGGATCAGAGCTGTGCCTGACGTGTTATGTTCCTGGACCTTCACCCTCAGTGGCTGCAGTGAGTGTGGAAAGAAGGTTACTGACAGTGCTGTAAGATTGGGACCGCACCTGTCTTTTTCATGTACAAGGGGTCGGGGTGCTCACTGACTGTGATCTAGTGGACTCGGCTATGACTACCACCCCGTGCCACCTTGTTACACACAAACAAAAAGGCAGCACACTGTAGCGCCGTAGCATGCAAACATGAAATACGAAAATGGAATTACATCACTGCCCTAGAAATATGAAAAATTGGGAAAGTTTAGTGCATAAATTGGCCAATTCATATGTACAGCTTTCCCAATTTTTTATATTTCTAGTGCAGCGATGTAATTCAATTCTCGTATTTCATGTTTGCATGCTATGGCACTACAGTGTGCTGCCTTTTTGTTTGAGAGTATATGAGTTGGTGACGCTAGGTTCAGCACCTGTTCACACTTAGTCTATGTTTGGATGTGGCGGTCAGTTTTTTTGAAGTTTGTATTCATTAGCCTTCTGACTGAGCACTCCGCCTTTTAGCCACAGGTGTTTTTAATCCCAGCAGGACTACTACCTCTCCACAGAGATCTAGATTTTAGTCTAACAGAGGATTTGTGTTCCCATACAGATGAAGACTTTATTCTCAGCGAGGAGAGGCATTGCTAGGTCCTGGAAACGAGAAATGCCTTAATGTGGCTTCCAGGTACACATGAATTGGCCAATTTATGCGCTAAACTTTCTCAATTTTTTTCATATTTCTAGTGCAGTGATGTAATTCAATTTTTGTATTTCATGTTTGCATGCTATGGCGCTACAGTGTGCTGCCTTTTTGTTTGAGAGTATATGAGATGGTGACTCTAGGTTCAGCACCTGTTCAAACTTAGTCTATGTTTGGATGTGACGGTCAGTTTTTTTGAACCTTGTTACACAGGCACTGGGGTCTTCAACAGACCCCCAGTTTTTATAAGGACCCATCAATACTCTGGCATCAAATCACATGAATGAAGCAGTGAGAACAGCGCCCCCCCCCCCCCCTACAAGTAGTAAATACGCCTGTCAGAGGTTGACAGCTGCATTTTACAGGTTTACAGCTGCAGGTAGGGCTCCACTCCATGCTCGGCTGTTAGAGGCTGAATATCACAGCCATCATCTGCTGGGAAACATGGGGGTTCGTCTTGTGAGCCCGCATTAAAATGAGGAGCACACAATAAGACGTAACAGTTGTTGAGCTGCAATACTTGACACACGCTGTAAACTAGAGTGGTGCTTTTTCTGGATAAAAAAATACATTATTTTCAACTTTTGTACATTGTAAATTTTGGATTGTTTACAAGCTGTAGGTTGAAGCTCACTAATATGTAATATGCTACAAATGGAAGGAATATATTATATTTTCCACATTGTTTTATATTTTCCACATACTGTATCTTTACCATACAGTATATCCCATTTGTATTTCCCTGCTTTTGCTTCATTTGCTCTTTGTATGAATGTTCTATTTCTCTCTTTTGTGCCTTATATTTTGCACAGTACATATTTGTATACAATATACCCATGCTTCTCACAAAATTAGAATATCATCAAAAAGTTAATTTATTTCAGTTCTTCAGTACAAAAAGTGAAACTCATATATTAGGCTGGTTTCACACTTGCGTTTTTAAACGCATGCGTTTTAAAAAAAAACGCATGGTGAAAAAACGCATGTAAAAGCGTGTAAACGCAGCGTTTTTTACGCATGCGTTAAACGCATGCGTCAAAAAAACGCAGCGTTTACACGCGTTTACATGCGTTTTTGCATGCGTTTGCGTTTTTTTTTGCACTTTTCACAAAAAAATTCAAGGAGCCAAAAAAAGATAATCTGACACCACCAATGGGAATAGAGAGGGCGTATATGATGGGCTCTCTATATATTGACCCTAGGGCTCCAGAAATTTTTACAGCTTGCTACTGTTTCCTGTGTCATGATGGATCTTTCCATGGAGAGCTTTTATTTCAAACTGGATTTCAGCTTCAAGATTTTTCTGGCCTGTGCTTTTGCTTGGGAGCAAGACCGAAACCGCCAAAGATGGAGAAGGAGACAACGTAGACGTTTTTGGAGGCACCCCATCATTGAAGTGCGTGAGAGCCGTGGAGCCTATCACACGCTCTATGCGGAGCTGAATGCCAACCCAGAGAAATTCCAGGATTACACGAGAATGTCGCAAGAATCGTTCCGGGATTTGCTGTCTCGTGTCCAAGGAGCCATACGGCGACAGGACACACGTCTCCGTAGAGCGATTCCACCCGAGGAACGTCTGCTAGTGACTTTAAGGTACGTTCAAAATCTAAACAAATGACAGTCCAAATTTTGGTTATTATGACATGTATTTTATGTGTTTTTTCTTTTTAACCCCTTAGCGACTGCCGATACGCCTTTTAATGGAGGCCGCTAAGGGTACTTAAACCACAGCGCCGTTAATTAACGGCGCTGTGGAAAAAGTAAATAGCGCCCCCCAGAGTCGGATTTTCTCCGGGGTCTCAGCTGCCGGGGGTAGCCGAGACCCCAGAGAACATGATTCGGGGGGTTTTTAACCCACCCCGCATTTGCGATCGCCGGTAATTAACCGTTTACCGGCGATCGCAAAAAAAAACCAAAAAAAAAAAAACGCGATCTTTTTTTAATTTCTTTTTAATTTCTCTATCCTCCAATGTGATCGCACATCGGAGGATAGAGAAAAGGGGTCCCAGGTAGCCCCCCAATACTTACCTATCTCCCCTGTTGTGAATTCTGTGGCCAAGCTCCCTCCTGTGGTCGAGAGTGGTACTTCGGCTGGTTCTGTCTATGAGCTTCCTTTGGTGGATGAGAGTGGTACTGCGGTTTCCTTCCTCAGGTGATGAGGTTAAGTCGTTAGGTGCTGCTCTATTTAACTCCACCTGGTGCTTTGATCCTGGCCTCCAGTCAATGTTCTAGTATTGGTCTTGCTTCCTCCTGGATCGTTCCTGTGGCCTGTCTCTCCTGCATAAGCTAAGTTTTGCTTGTGTTATTTTTGTTTGCTATTTTTTCTGTCCAGCTTGCTATATTGTTTTTTCTTGCTTGCTGGAAGCTCTGAGACGCAGAGGGAGCACCTCCGTATCGTTAGTTGGTGCGGAGGGTCTTTTTGCCCCTCTGCGTGGTTGTTTGTAGGTTTTTGTGTTGACCGCAAAGCTATCTTTCCTATCCTCGGTCTATTCAGTAAGTCGGGCCTCACTTTGCTAAATCTATTTCATCTCTGTGTTTGTATTTTCATCTTACTCACAGTCATTATATGTGGGGGGCTGCCTTTTCCTTTGGGGAATTTCTCTGAGGCAAGGTAGGCTTATTTTTCTATCTTCAGGGCTAGTTAGTTTCTCAGGCTGTGCCGAGTTGCATAGGGAGCGTTAGGCGCAATCCACGGCTACCTCTAGTGTGGTGTGTTAGGATTAGGGATTGCGGTCAGCAGAGTTTCCACGTCTCAGAGCTCGTCCTTTGTTTTTGGAAATTGTCAGGTCACTTTGTGTGCTCTGAACTTCAATGTCCATGGTGGTTCTGAATTACCTGTTCATAACACTCCCCCGATGCTCCTCGTGGCTCCCGGTGGGCGCCGCCATCTTGAAAATGGCGGGCGCATGCGCAGTGCGCCCGCTGGCCATCGCCCCGCGAGAATCTTTGGGGTCTCGGCTGCCGGGGGTAGCTGAGACCCCAAAGAGCATGATCGAGGGTCGGTTTTAGCGACCCCTGTTTTGCGATCGCCGGTAATTAACTGTTTACCGGCGACCGCAAAAAAAAAAAGCTAAGTGTAATTCTCTGTCCTCTGATGTGATCGCACATCAGAGGACAGAGAAATAGGGGGATTCGGGGACCCTATCATACTCACCTGTGTCCCTGGATCCTCCTGCTGCTCCTCCTGGCCGCCGGCATCTTCTGGGCAAAAGAAAATGGCGGGCGCATGTGCAGTGCGCCCGCCATCTGTCTCCATCTGCCGGCCGGCAGGAGAAGAGCAGTTGGGGCTAAAATTAGGGTTAGGGGTAGGGGTAGGGTTAGGGGTAGGGTTAGGGGTAGGGTTAGGCGTAGGGTTAGGGGTAGGGGTAGGGTTAGGGGTAGGGTTAGGGTTAGGGGTAGGGTTAGGGCTAGGGTTAGGGTTAGGGGTAGGGTTAGGGCTAGAGTTAGGGCTAGGGGTAGGGTTAGGGGTAGGGTTAGGGCTAGGAGTAGGGTTAGGGCTAGGGTTAGGGCTAGGGCTAGGGTTAGCGCTAGGGTTAGGGCTAGGGTTAGGGTTAGGGGTAGGGTTAGGGCTAGGGGTAGGGTTAGGGGTAGGGTTAGGGCTAGGGTTAGGGCTAAATTTAGGGTTAGGGTTGGGGCTAAATTTAGAGTTAGGGTTGGCGCTAAATTTAGGGTTATTCTTCTTTCACACTTACGTCGGTACGGGGCCGTCGCAATGCATCGGCCCGACATACCGACGCACGTTGTGAAAACTGTGCACAACGTGGGCAGCGGATGTAGTTTTTCAACGCATCCGCTGCCCAATCTATGTCCTGGGGAGGAGCGGGCGGAGTTACGGCCACGCATGCGCGGTCAGAAATGGCGGATGCGACGTACAAAAAACATTACATTGAACGTTTTTTTGTGCTGACGGTCCGCCAAAACACTGATCCAGTGCACTACAGACGCGACGTGTGGCCATCCATCACAATACGTCGGCAATACAAGTCTATGGGCAAAAAACGCATCCTGCGGGCACATTTGCAGGATCCGTTTCTTGTCCAAAATGACGGATTGCGACGGATACCAAACGACGCAAGTGTGAAAGTAGCCTTAGAGCTAGGGTTAGGGTTGGGGCTAAAGTTAGGGTTAGAGTTGGGATTAGGGTTAGGGTTTGGATTAGGGTTGGTATTAGGGTTAGGGTTGGCATTAGGGTTACGCTTGGGATTAGGGTTAGGTTTGGGATTAGGGTTAAGGTTAGGGTTGTGATTAGGGGTGTATTGGGATTAGGGTTAGGTTTGAGGTTAGTGTTGAGATTAGGATTAGGGGTGTTTAGGGTTTTGATTAGGGTTATGGTTAGGGTTGACATTAGGGTTGTTTTGGGGTAAGGGTTGGGATTATCCTTAGGGTTAGTGATTAGGATTATAGATCGGGTTGGGATTAGGGTTAGGGGTGTGTTGGAGTTGGGTTGGAGCTAGAATTGGGGGGTTTCCACTGTTTAGGTACATCAGGGGGTCTCCAAACACGACAGCCAATTTTGCGCTCAAAAAGTCAAATGGTGCTCCCTCCCTTCTGAGCTCTGCCGTGCGCCCAAACAGTGGGTTACCCCCACATATTTGGCATCAGCATACTCGGGATAAATTGGACAACAACTTCTGAGGTCCAATTTCTCTTGTTACCCTTGTGAAAATAAAAACTTGGTGGCTACAAAATCCTTTTTGTGGAAAAATATATATATATTTTTTTTATGACTCTGCATTATAAACTTCTGTGAAGCACTTGGGCATTCAAAGTTCTCACCACACATCTATATAAGTTCCTTGGGGGGTCTAGTTTCCAAAACGGGGTCACTTGTGGGGGGTTACTACTGTTTAGGTACATCAGGGGCTCTGCAAACGCAACATAACGCCCACAGACCATTCTATCTAAGTCTGCATTCCAAAACGGCGCTCCTTCCCTTCTGAGCTCTGCCGTGCGCCCAAACAGTGGTTTACCCCCACATATGGGGCATCAGCATACTCAGGATAAATTGGACAACAACTTTAGTGGTCCAATTTCTCCTGTTACCCTTGTGAAAATAAAAACTTGGGGGCTACAACATCTTTTTTGTGAAACAAAAAATATTTTTTATTTTCACGACTCTGCATTCTAAACTTCTGTGAAGCACTTGGGCATTCAAAGTTCTCACCACACATCTAGATAAGTTCCTTGGGGGGTCTAGTTTCCAAAATGGGGTCACTTGTGGGGGGTTACTACAGTTTAGGTACATCAGGGGCTCTGCAATCGCAACATAATGCCCACAGACCATTCTATCAAAGTCTGCATTCCAAAAAGGCGCTCCTTCCCTTCCGAGCTCTGCCGTGCGCCCAAACAGTGGTTTACCCCCACATATGGTGCATCAGCGTACTCGGGATAAATTGTGCAATAACTATTGCAGTCCAATTTCTCCTGTTACCCTTGTGAAAATAAAAACTTGGGGGCTACAATATCTTTTTTGTGGAAAAAAAAATATTTTTTATTTTCACGACTCTGCATTCTAAACTTCTGTGAAGCACTTGGGCATTCAAAGTTCTCACCACACATCTAGATAAGTTCCTTGGGGGGTCTAGTTTCCAAAATGGGGTCACTTGTGGAGGGTTTCTACTGGTTAGGTACATCAGGGGCTCTGCAAACGCAACATAATGCCCGCAGACCATTCTATCAAAGTCTGCATTCCAAAACGGCGCTCCTTCCTTCCGAGCTCTGCCGTGCGCCCAAACAGTGGTTTACCCCCACATATGGGGTACCAGCATACTCAGGACAAATTGGACAACAACTTTTGGGGTCCAATTTCTCTTGTTACCCTTGTGAAAATAAAAACTTGGGGGCTAAAAAAATCTTTTTTGTGGAAAAAAATTTTTTCTTTATTTTCACGACTCTGCATTATAAACTTCTGTGAAGCACATGGGGGTTCAAAGTGCTCACCACACATCTAGATAAGTTCCTTAAGGGGTCTAGTTTCCAAAATGGGGTCACTTGTGGGGGATTTCTTCTGTTTAGGCACATCAGGGGCTCTCCAAACGCGACATGGCGTCCAATCTCAATTCCAGCCAATTCTACATTGAAAAAGTAAAACGGCACTCCTTCTCTTCCAAGCTCTGCGGTGCGTCCAAACAGTTGTTTACCCCCATATATTGGGTATCAGCGTACTCAGGAGAAATTGTACCACAACAAAATATGTGGTCTAATTTCTCCTGTTACCCTTGTGAAAATAAAAATTTGTGGGCAAAAAATCATTTTTGTAGAAAAAATGAGATTTTTTTTTCACGGCTCTACATTATAAACTTCTGTGAAGCACATGGGGGTTCAAAGTGCTCACCACACATCTTGATAAGTTCCTTAAGGGGTCTAGTTTCCAAAATGGGGTCACTTGGGGGTTTCTACTGTTTAGGCACATCAGGGGCTCTCCAAACGCGACATGGCGTCCAATCTCAATTCCAGCCAATTCTACATTGAAAAAGTAAAACGGCGCTCCTTCACTTCCAAGCTCTGCGGTGCGCCCAAACAGTGGTTTACCCTCACATATGGGGTATCGACGTATTCAGGAGAAATCGCACAACAACTTTTGTGGTCTAATTTCTCCTGTTACCCTTGTGAAAATAAGAATTTGTGGGCGAAAAGATCATTTTTGTGTAAACAAAAGCGATTTTTTATTTTCACGGCTCTACGTTATAAACTTCTGTGAAGCACTTGGGGGTTCAAAGTGCTCACCACACATCTAGATAAGTTCCTTAAGGGGTCTAGTTTCCAAAATGGTGTCACTTGTGGGGGGTTTCCACTGTTTAGGCACATCAGGGGCTCTCTAAACGTGACATAGTGTCCGATCTCAATTCCAGCCAATTCTGCATTGAAAAAGTCAAACGGCGCTCCTTCACTTCTAAGTTCTGCGGTGCGCCCAAAAAGTGGTTTACCCCCACATATGGGGTATTGGCGTATTCAGGAGAAATTGCATAACAAAATTTATGGTTACATTTCTGTTTTTACACTTGTGAAAATAAAAAAAATGGTTCTGAATTAAGATGTTTGCAAAAAAAAGTTAAATGTTCATTTTTTCCTTCCACATTGTTTCAGTTCCTGTGAAGCACGTAAAGGGTTAATAAACTTCTTGAATGTGGTTTTGAGAACCTTGAGGGGTGCAGTTTTTAGAATGATGTCACACTTCATTATTTTCTATCATATAGACCCCTCAAAATGACTTCAAATGTGATGTGGTCCCTAAAACAAAATGGTGTTGTAAAAATGAGAAATTGCTGGTCAAATTTTAACCCTCATAACTCCCTAACAAAAAAAAATGTTGTTTCCAAAATTGTGCTGATGTAAAGTAGACATGTGGGAAATGTTATTTTTTAACTATTTTTCGTGACATATCTCTCTGATTTAAGGGCATAAAAATACAAAGTTTGAAAATTGCAAAATTTTAAAATTTTTTGCCATATTTCCGTTTTTTTCATAAATAATCGCAAGTAATATCGAAGAAATGTTACCATTAACATGAAGTACAATATGTCACGAAAAAACAATCTCAGAATCAGCGGGATCCATTGAAGCGTTCCAGAGTTATAACCTCATAAAGTGACAGTGGTCAGAATTGCAAAAATTGGCCCAGTCATTAAGTACCAAATTGGCTCTGTCACTAAGGGGTTAAACACACCATAAAAAGAGTAGATTTTAATGTTGTTTTTTTTTTGTTTCTTTTTCTTCTAGATTTCTTGCCACAGGGGAGAGTTTATCTTCCCTCCACTTCCAATACCGCCTTGGAATATCAACCCTGTCCGGAATTGTTGTGGACACCTGTCGTGCGTTATGGAATGTACTCCATGAGGAGTTTATACCAGTACCCACCGCGGACATGTGGCGTGAAATTTCCGATAAATTTTTGAATGTGTGTGATTTCCCCAACTGTTTAGAGGCGGTGGATGGAAAGCACATCCGCATTATCAAACCTGCCAGAACCGGATCGGAGTTTTTTAACTACAAAAAATATTTTTCTGTGGTGCTCATGGCAATAGCGGATGCGGACTGTCGCTTCATCACCGTGGACATTGGAGCTTTTGGCCATGGCAATGATTCCCAGACTTTCAAGAGCTCGGATATGGGCCGTCGGGTGTATGGCAACAATTTTAATGTTCCCCCTCCACAGCCTCTCCCCAACACTCAAGGCCCACCGCTGCCATTTGTTATGGTTGGGGTTGAGGCCTTCCAGATGTGTGAAAATCTCCTGAAGCCATATTCTAGTTGGGACTTGGACCACACTAGAAGGATCTTCAACTACAGACTGACCAGGGCCCGAAGAACAGTAGAGTGCACCTTTGGCATTCTGGTTGCTAAATAGTGCATTCTTGCAACAGCCATAAATCTAAAAGTGAAAACAGTGGACGAGGTGGTCAAAGCCTGTGTGGTTCTCCACAATTACCTATTTGCTAAGGAGCGACCCCACATCGAACTGGATGAACCAGTTGCACACCCACTGCCTGATTTTCAGCATCACCCGATGCGGTCAACTGCAGCCGCTGGTCTTATGCGGGACCAATTTGCGGCCTATTTTGTTTCCGATATTGGACGGGTGTCATGGCAGGACAATGTTGTGTAAATGTCCTGTTGTATCTTTATCTTTACCAATTATTATATACTGATAAAAATATTTTAAATTAATAAACTTGAGTGTTGGTTGTGTTAACCGTGTCTTCTATCTTTTTCCTCTCTAAACAAAGGTTTACCAAAGACGGGCAGTAGATATGTATGTATATCATATTTTGTAATCCAAAACCAGGAGTGGGTGATAGATGATGAGGTAATAGTTATTATTTTAATATCATAATTGACCTCTTATATTGTTGCACTCCCAATTTTGGTTTACAAATAATGATATAAAACACTGGCCGCATACTTCTAATAATGGCAACTATGTTGATTTATTGGTAACCATGTTGATTTATTGGTAATCTTGTTGACGTCATTGCGTCAAGACTGAGACAATCACTGTCACGCTATCTATACCCATCAAGTCAAGTGTCAGAAATAATTAATTCATGATAAACATATACATGCTCATGAATTCACAATTTCTTACACCTGGCCAGGTGAGCATAGATATGTAGCGTGTGACAACCATTGTCACCTCATTTGTTGTGTAATAGATTAGGTATAAAGAAGAGAATATGGTGAATATACAAAGCAGTTATCAACTCAATAGGTCAGGTGTCTTAACTTATGAGTTTTTGAACACCTGACCTGTGTAGAGTACTGAAATTGATTTCCACCATTTTTTCTTTGTTTGTACTGTCACACTAGGTACAAAAACAGAGTATGGAAATAAATGTTATATTTTTTGGACCACCTCATATCTGTATACTAAAGACACACATATAGATGTAGTCTTGTATTTTAAACTACTGGAGATATGTTTTGGCCCAAAGAATAAGTGTGTGGCGAAGTTTATTGGTGTGTATTGACGGCGGCGATAGACACAATAAACCAAACATAATTGTGGCAAATTAACATTTTTTTATTTAGTTAACAAACAAATGTAAAAACTTATTTTTTTTTTACCGCGACGGGTTGTACCGCGACAGCTTGGGGTTGATGTAAACAGGAGGTGTTAAGAACTGAAGCCTGGCTCACCGTCGAGGAGGCAGAGGTGGCAGGAGAAGGGGCAATGAAACTGGAAGGGTCTGGAAGTTCGGGGATGGGGCTTAACACATGAGAGGCTTGAGACGCACTGGAAGGGTGAGACAAAACTGACAATACAGACACATCTGTAGGTGATGGGGAGGAATACTAAGAGCTTTTTTTTGGGGGGGGGGTTTCTGAGTTTTCGTTTGTGTTTGCCTGGTAGGGGGACGTCTTGGTGGGCTCATATGTTGTTGCGTGGTGCCAGGAGACACGTCAGGGTCCGGCTCTACTATAACACAGTCCATTTCGATTGTGGATCGCTCGGCCACGCCAGAATCCATCTGCATTGTAGTGGGGGGGAAACATAAAGCCCTGCCAGGGTCCTGGTGCATCGTTGGGGGGGAACATAAACCCCTCCCAGGGTCCTGCTGCATTGCTGGAGGGGGGGAACATAATGCCCTCCCAGGGTCCTGCTGCATTGCTGGTGGGGGGAACATAAAACCCTCCCAGGTTCCTGCTGCATTGCTGGTGGGGGGGAACATAAAGCCCTGCCAGGGTCCTGCTGCATCGGGGTGGGTCCTGCCCGGAAAGCCCTGCCAGGGTCCTGCTGCATCGGGGTGGGTCCTGCCCGGAAAGCCATGCCTGGGTCCTGATGCATCGGGGGGGGGGGGGGGCCGGTCCGATACGCCATGCCTGGATCCTGCTGCATCAGGGTGGGTCCTGCCCGGAAAGCCATGCCTGGGTCCTGCTGCATCGGGGGGGGGGGGGCGGTCCGATACGCCATGCCTGGGTCCTGCTGCATCGGGGGGTGTCCTGCCCGGAAAGCCATGCCTAGGTCCTGCTGCATGGGGAAGGCCGGTCCGATATGCCATGCCTGGGTCCTGCTGCATCGGGAGGGGGACGGGCCGAAAAGCCACGCCAGGGTCCTGCGGCATCGTGGTGTCAGTTGAGGAGGTCCAAGCCAGAGCAGCGGTTGTCACGGTGGTGGCGGTGGGATGTCCAACAGCACTCGTCATCGTGTTGGCGCTGTAGTAGAGAACACCTGTGGATGGAATAGAGGTGGCTGTACAGTGGTATGCAGCAGAGGTAGGAATGGAGGTTAATCGTGACAGTGACGGCACAGTTGGATATGCCGCCACTGTCTGTTGTACATTGCGACTCTGCTGCATAGCCTGCACAAAAGCAACATTGCAGGCCTGCATCACACTGAGCTGGAGATCAGGGCTAAGGTGTTCTGACATGCCCTGCTTAATTTGATTAAAAAAATGATGAGCTGGCCTCCGGAGGTCGGCTTTAACTTGATCAAGGCTTTTGGTGACATCCTGGATTCGGCAATTTAAGAGGTTATGAGACACATCCATTCTGTCACCTAAAGCCTTGATTGCTTCGTATAAAACCGAGCTCAAGTGCAAAAACTCGGGCATGAGTGACCTATCCGAAGCCCTCTGTCGCTGCCGGGATGAGCCCGCAAAAAAGGGTGCAGTGACAGAGGACTGCGAAAGGGGAATACCTGATGGGCCAGCTCCCTGGTCTCCAGTGAGTGTGGAAGGCCCACCTGCTGCTGCGCTGCTAGATGGCTGGGACGGGTCCGTGGCTGCCGGCTGAAGGACCGCTCCAGAACCTGGGGCGACAGTCGTGCTGTGTGTGCTGTGAAAAAAGGAAACAGAAAATTAATACCAAAATATAACAAGATGGTACATCCTGTGGAATTTGAAATTACATATTATGTCAATGCAATACAACCAGAAGCATGTGAGAAATACTTACGTTCTCATGAGAAGGACCGGTCTTAAAAAGGACAGCACACGATGGTACTTGTACAGCCGGTGCCTTGCTCCGGAACCAATTGCAGCACGATTCTCTGCGCGCACGTCCTTGTTGAAGCGGTCCTTCATGGAACGCCAACGTGTTCTTATTTTCTCCACTGTGAAATAAAAATAAAATATAATGGTCAGAAAATGGACTTTTGGCCGTGCAAAGACAACTGTGTGTCATGAAAGAAACTCAGAAAAGTTTCTTTCATCACACACAGTCAAGAGAGCACGGCCAAGGTCTGCTGTTTCACACTGCAGTGCAATACTTACCAAATGCATTACGGACCCGTGGCGGGGCATTCTCCCAGCGATCCCACAACACTTGTGCCACCTCATTCCATAAGCGGCGTAGTGTACTGTTTACTGAATGCAGTGGATCCCGGCCGTCCCACAACGGAATTCGCTCCTGGACAAGGGTTATCAGGAGGTCATTATCGATAAGGTCATTGTCCCGTTGTGAAACCTAAAATTAAAAGAAAATCATTTAAGTTTGCTCAATCACATTAGGAAAAAAAAATTAACAGATGATGAGAAATGGCATGAATATGAAAGTCAACTTAGAAAAGGATTCGAGAAGAAAAATTAAAAGAAATACAAGGGTAAAGAAAGGAAGATTCAAGAATATTACAATGAGTACAGTCTGCCTTGTATACATACCCGCTGCCGTCTTTCCACCGGACCTTGACTCCGCTGCTCCGTCCCTGTCTGTCCCTCAGTAGAAGTGCTCTAAAAAAAAAAAAATCAAATTGTCACATGTGTCGATGTGACAGTGAATACTTACCAAGCTGACGGGCCAAAAACTCACCTCACTCACATGATCCACTTCGGACTGACGTGGCTCAAACTCCTCACCAGATGAAGACTCCGCAGAAGACATTCTGATGCATGTTGAAAGAAAAAAATTGAAGAAATTAGGACATGTAGATCCAAAAAATTGAAAATAAAGGCATTGGCTAGGATATACTCACATTGCTCTGGGTCTTGTCCACCAAAATGCGTCCAGGCAGTGTCTTGTCTTCTTGGGAGTCTGATGAGAAGTGTCCTGAAACTTCCCCCAACCTCCCTTTTATCACCCTGCTGCTAGGGGGTGGCTTATCAGTGTCTAGACCACCTTATCTAAATTGAAATGCATGCGTTTAAAAACGCATGCAAACGCATGCAAAAAAAATGCATGCGTTTCCATTGACTCCAATGTATTTTTTGACAAAAAAATCGCATGTAAACGCATGCGTTTTTATGCGTCAAAAAAAGCCTCTCAAAAATACTACATGTTGCATTTCTGCAAATAAACGCATGCAGCAAAAAAACACATGCGTTTCAAAGCGCGACCAAACGCGTACACAAAAAAACGCATGCGCTTTTAATTTTAAATATAGGGAAAAAACGCATGCTTTTTTTGTGCAAAAAACGCTGCAGACAAAAACGCAAGTGTGAAACCACCCTTAGGCTACGTTCACATTAGCGTTTTGCGTGTTTGCGTCTGGCGACGCAGCGGCGACGCATGCGTCATGCGCCCCCTATATTTAACATGGGGGACGCATGGACATGCGTTGTGCTGCGTTGTGCGATGCATGCGTTTTTTTGCCGCAAGCGTCGGGCGCAGAAAACACAACAAGTTGCATTTTTCTTGCGTCCAAATTTTGGCAAAAAAGGATGCATGCGTCGCAAAACGCAGCGTTTTTGCGTGCGTTTTTATTTGCGTTGTGCGTTGCATCGCCGACGCAGCGGCGCACAACGCAAATGTGAACGTAGCCTTATATAGTCATTACAAGCAGAGTGATCTATTCCAAAAGTCATTATCTCAGTAAATTAGAATACTTTATAACATCACCTTGAAATAATGATTTTAAAATCCAAAATGTTGGTTTACTTAAATGCATGTTCAGTAAATGCACTCAATACTTGGTCGGGGCTTCTTTTGCATCAATTACTGCATCAATGCGGCGTGGCATGGAGGCGATCAGCCTGTGGCACTGCTGAGGGGTTATGGAAGCCCAGGTTGCTTTGATAGCAGCGTTTAGCTCATCTGCATTGTTGGGTCTGGTGTCTCTCATCTTCCTCTTGACAATACTCCATAGATTCTTTATGGGGTTAAGGTCAGGCGAGTTTGCTGCCAATCAAGCACAGTGTTATTGTTGTTTTTAAACCAGGTATTGGTACTTTCTGCAGTGTGGACAGGAGCCAAGTCCTGCTGGAGAATTACATTTCCATCTCCAAAAAGCTTGTCGGCAGAGGGAAGCATTAAGTGCTCTGAGATTTCCTGGTAGACGGCGGTGCTGACTTTGGTCTTAATAAAACACAGTGGACCTACACCAGCAGATGACATGGCTCCCCAAACCATCACTGATTGTGGAAACTTCACACTAGACATCAAGCAGCTTGGATTGTGGCCTCTCCACTCTTCCTCCAGACTCTGGGACCTTGATTTCCAAATGAAATGCAAAATTTACTTTCATCTGAAACCAACACCTTGCACCACTGAGCAACAGTCCAATTCTTTTTCCCTTTGTTCAGGTAAGACGCTTCTGGCATTGTCTATTGGTCATGAGTAGCTTGACACAAGGAATGCGACACTTGTAGCCCATGTCCTTTTTTTTCTTACTTGCTGCTGTGTTTGCATCCACACCTTGTGCATATGTAATTAATTATTTGTCATCTGTGATTGGTTGTTCATTCGTTCAATTTTAACTTTTTGATTATATTCTAATTTTGTGAGAAGCATCTGTAGTTATATCCCTGATAAGTTTACACCCCTTGTCTTGTACATGCTTCTTCCACTTTTTTTTATGTATTTTAGTTCATTTACTTTTATTTAGTTCCTAATACTTCATTTGTGTAGTAAGGAGGCCAAGAGCCCCTGTGCACATTGCGTGTCTGAGCTTCCTCTATCATGTTCCTCCTGCACGCGCATATATAAAATGTTCACATACCAATGTTTATACACATCATACACATATGTAATAATCGAATAATAGCACTAAGAAACAAATACCTTTGTGTGTATATACCCTAGAAGGGAGAGAGGCAGCTGATTTATTGAGCCATTTGCACCTGTTTTGTGGTATAAAATGGCCTGATATATTGCAAAGATTGTGCTAGACTTACAGTTGAACAAAAACGTTACTACTTTATTTTACTATAAGTATGGAATGTTCTAAGAAGAAGATAAAAATTTATGAAATATGTGGATGTTTATTTACACTATGAGCAGTCAAATGCTGGGAGCTCTTCCCTCAGTTGACCTGCCTCGGAGGAGATGGAGAACATACAGCCCTGGCAAAAATTAAGTGACCACTGCAAAATGTTCAGTTTGTCTGATTTTTCTCTTTATAATTATATTTTTGAGTAAAATGTAAATTGCTCATTTATTCTATAAACTTCTGACAACATGTCTCCGAATTTCCAAGCAATACATTTTGTATTTTTTTTTCTGAAAAGGAGAAATGGTTAAAATAAAAAAAAACCTCAGACCTCACATAATGCAAAGAAAACAAGTTCATAATCATTTTGAAACAACAATACTAATGTTTTAACTCAGGAAGAGTTCAGAAATCAATATTTTGTGGAATAACCATAATTTGTAATCACAGCTTTCATGCGCCTTGGCATGCTTTCCAGCAGTTTTTCACACTGCTTCTGGCACAAAAATGTAGGTAGTTCTTCTGTGTTTGATGGCTTGTGACTATCCATCATCCTCTTGATTACATTCCAGAGGTTTTCAATGGGGTTCAGGTCTGGAGATTGGGCAGCCCATGACAGGATTTTGATGTGGTGGTCTCTTAATTTTTGCCAGAGCTGTATAGCATCCTATGTAAGAAACTGAACAAGATAGGAACAGAGCAGAGATCCACAGTGTTGGGAAACGCATATCACAGCTATCGGAGATCTTAAATACAATGTAGAATATCAATCTGTAGAAAGTACAGGGTTTGGACTGCAGGGGACTGGGGTAAAGTTATTCTCCCTGATTAAGCCCCTTCATATTGTAATGGCTCAGTTTGGGGATTCAATCTGGTGACCTGTTGCTTTGTGGTCAGTTCTTCTGTCTGTTGAGCTATGACTCTTTTCCTTCCATAATAAACAAAAACGGTCAACCTTAAAGGCAGCCGTAACGAAGGGATCCAGAGTTAAGTAAATTAAAGCTTTTATTGGAAAAATTATAAAAATGCATAAATGTCCAAGCACCCTAACATAAGGTGGAAAGCTGAGTAGTATACATCACTCAATAGTGTCAAATGCAGAGTAGTGACTTTATCACCCCATACTGTCTGGTACACCTCTAGCTGCCTAAGCATGCCTGTAATACAAAAAATCCCAGTGCATATGAACCCAGACCTTGTAATGATATCTACCTGCAGCCAGCACAGTGTTCCACCTCACCCCAACGTGCGTTTCACAACAAGCTTCTTCGACGCCCCCGGAAGAAGCTTGTTGTGAAACGTGCATTAGGCTGAGGTGGAACGCTGTGCTGGCTGCAGGTAGATATCATTACAAGGTCTGGGTTCATATGCAGTGGGATTTTTTGTATTATAGGCTTGCTTAGGCAGCTAGAAGTGTACCAGACAGTATGGGGTTATAAAGTCACTACTCTGCTTGGACATTTATGCATTTTTATAATTTTTCCAATAAAAGCTTTAATTTACTTCACTCTGGATCTTTTCGTTTCGGCTGCCTTTAAGGTTGACCGTTTTTGTTTATTATGTATTCAGAAGTGCCAGCTTTATTATCTGGACATTAGTAATTAGATATTTTCCTTCCATGTCCATATGTTGATTTTTCCTTTATTCTTAATCTCCCTTCTTGGTTTGTACCTTTCTAAGTGATTTTCCATTTTCTCATCTTGGTTTGCCCTGTCATGTTCTGAGTGGGGCTTAATATAGCATGCCTTCTCTGCGCTTCCTTGCTGGCTATATTTCCTAGTGGACTTAGGAGTTCCAGCTCTTTATCTTAGGGTTTTACCTTGTTGGGTAAACTCCAGTTATATTATTACTGCAAGTTGGTTTGCTTTCCCTCCCAGCACCTTTTACTTTTACAACTGTTAAGTTCTTAAGAGGTCTTTCTTGTTCCTTTTACTTTCGGTACTCCTTAACCTTCACGCTCCACCTTATTTGAGTGTGTCTCTTAGTTTCTCACCTTGGGATCTCAAATTTCTCCTCAATCTTTCCTTTCCGCTTGTTGGTAGTGTGTTGCTGCCTCCTCTCTGGTTCCTCAGTAGGTATGAGAAACCCCTTGACAGCCTTTTAGGGAGCCAGGTTTGAGGTGGTGTTTTTAGGTGTGCGGCTAGGACCTTTCTTGTCTATACAGGGACTAGTTGGGTGAAGGTGCAACTTTTCCCTGGTGTGAGTGTGTAAGGAGGAAGACCAGGCTGCAAGTACCTGTATTGAGCCAGGTCCAGAACTGCTGAGGCTGCATCCTCTGTTTCCTGGGGGATGGCAAAAAGGACTGGACCGGGGCTCTGACTTGGAAGCTGGGGGTGCGGTTAAAAGAGAGAGCGCGCAGCAGCGTCAGGCAGTTTCCCGCCAGTAGTGACAGAGGCAAGGTGCGTCCGCAGCGGGCTCTGAGGGGTGCACAGCCAGGCCGCAACGACACACGGCCGATCCGATGCCAGGACGCTGCAGGAGCCCATCACAATAATAAGGAAAGCCGGGAGCCCTGTTCTGCTAAGCGCCACACGCCAGCCTAAGAGCCAGGGCAGAGTTCAGGACTGTTCGCTGCTGCCCTCGTTGTCAGACCGTGGTCTTCAGGACCTCTCCGGAACAACCCAGCACCAGTGGTTGTCAGCATTACAGTCTTGGTGGGAACAGGCAGCGCACATCATAGAGAGAAAAGTGCAGCGTGCCCCATAGCTGACAGAGATCGAGGTGCCGTGTGCTTCGTGACCATGAGTACAGTGCACATGCCGCAAAGAGAGAACCGAGTACTGGACCCACCTTACCAGCATATGCTTTCCTGCCCACAGGAGACCCTGATTGTGCTGCGGCCTTGTTTGCTCCAGCCGCATATGTTCATGGACTAGGGGCTCAGTGGAAGGTACCAGATACCGACCACTGACACCAGAAGACGGACCACCATTACTAGCCGAACCTTCTTGAACCAGCACCACGCTCTCCGTTTTTGGCGCTATTGACTTCTTAGCAGAATTCACAGTTTGAGGAATTACTGCCAAGATAAGTGATTCACAGGAACTGCCGTTACCTGATTCATTGTCCCTCAACTCTGCATATCTTTTTGCAATTAGACTGTTTATTCCCCTGTTTAGCTCATTGCCTCCCTGCATGGAGTATTCCCTGTTAAGTAAAATTGTTAACCCTTGCTCTGCCTCCTGTCCGTCACTGCATTTTGCAAACTGCTTACAAGTGTGCACACCTTCATAATACAAACTGTTTGGAACATCTGGAAGAATGATTATTCGGAGAAGAAGTGGATTGCTGGCACAGAAGGAGGCCCGGTGGATTTTTAGGCTGGGCACCCTTGCACCCCTGGGTCTAAATGAGCATAACAGTTTTTCCTCTTTCTTACCGTAATAAGGCTGGTAGGTTCCCTTATATAGGCCCCTCTGGTTATTGATATTTTGTTCTGCTCTGGTTAATTGTAGGTATAGTAGGGTTGATATGGTAGAATGTGGTTTCTATGTATCTAAGTGCGGTTTTTATTTTATTCTTTGTTTTTATGGGTGTTCTGTTTTTATCTTGTCTTATTTTGTTCATTTTTAATTTTTGTCATATTTGTCCTTGGTCTTATAGGTGGTGTGGACTTCTGGAAGCTCAGTGGATGTGGATATTTGTTTGTTATTTGTATCTGGCGTGTTTTTATCAATTATGCTATTTCGGCCTTATGTGCACTTGGTCTTGTACTTCATGCACTTGGATGCCTTGCGTCCTTACATCATGTTTTACACATTAACTGTTATTGTTAATGCATATTTATTCTGTTTTTCTGTATTTCGTTATGTATTAGTCACATTTTATGTAATATTTATTAATCAGATGTTTTTCCCGAATAGGAATCACGTTTTTCACTGCGCACTTTTGTCACTTTGCACTTTTTTTAACTTTTGGCTACCATGCAGGTGTGATATATATGGTCTGGTTTGCGGAAGTGCGGTTAAATATATTCCACTGATCCTCTCTCGTGACAGCCAGGGTGGTTGTTTTGGAATTTGTAGAACTTGATCGGAGGCAACTGTTGACGGGAGAGAAGCCATATTTAAACAGAGGCTCGGTGATAGGAGTGTGTGACAGATGCCAAGGTTACTTATTTTTTTACTTGCAAGGGGAGTTTCAAGAACTACATTGCATAATAATACATCTTATTACAGACACGTAGGTTGAAGACTATAGATTAAGGATTTTCTTTATCTTAAAAGGAAAGTTAAATCAGGTTTACGTGTCCACTTTATTTTTCAACATTTTTTTTTACATATTGCAGTCTTTATTGAAGATATAAATGTTGCCATTTTCACATTGGCCATTGGGGCTTTTTTAGACTTAAACATCCTGTTGTTGATTAGGTGAATCGGCATCTATCTTTTGAATTCAAGCATCTAATGAGCATGTGCAAAGGTTATTATGGAAGGAGGGTCAGTGTTATGGACTGACCTCAGTTGGAGAAGAGGTATTGCAACCACAAGGGGCAGCAGCACCAGGTAACGTAGTCAGGGATAGCCAAGGAGTCGGTACACACTAGCAGCAACGTAGTTTAAAGGAGCAGTATGTAGCGTAGTCAGGGATAGCCAAGGAGTCGGTACACAGAAGCAGTAGTATAATCTTAGAATGAAGGAGCAGGTGGAAGGAAACTTGACTAGAGACTGGTAGCTCAACATTCTTGCAAGGAAGGGAGTGCAATGCCAGGTTTAAATAGGGTGTTCAATCAGGGTGGAGACAATCAGGAACAAAACAGGTAAGAGCATTTGGGTTAGCACAGAACTGTCCAGCGAGCTGAACAGTTCAGAAGGAAGAGCTGCCACCTGGTGCACAAGAGCTGCTGGGTGCGAGTCATGACAGTCAGAGCCAAAGTATTTTATGTTTAATAATAAATTCTATGCACAAAATCAGAGTTTCTATGAGTGCTAGATATTCCACTTCTCTTGCTAATTTGACTATGCCCTGGTGGGAGAAATCCTATATCTATGGATATACAGTAGATACTACACGTTGGTATGGCAGGTACGTAGATGATATTTTAATTATTTGATTGGGACATGTTCCTGCCATACCAGACTTTATCTAGTACATTAAAGGGATGTTTCCATCTCCAAAATCCTATCCCAATATGTAGTAGGTGTAATAATAATATTACCAAATGCCTCCACCACTGTACGTGCTTTAAGGGTTCACAAATCTGAAGTCACATATAGTGAGTGCAGACTTGAACCCTAAGCCTGTACAATCCCTTTAATAAAAATGCAAATAATTTATTTTGGCTACTCTTTAATATTTCATTTTACTTTTGGCCACTTTTGACTTTTAAGTTTTCACGATTCCATCAATCAGTGTTTCTGGGGTGCAGTTACTGATGTCTCAGCTGTCCAATCTGGTATGGGGCATGCAGAAGCTGTCAGTACTTTGACAGCTCAGTGTCCAGTCTGGTGCAGGGGCTTGCTGAGTTGTCGGTGTTTTGATTGACAGCTCGGCCGTGCAATCTGAGGCTGGGAGGTGCTGGCTTTCTCCACGTGTTCATTGTCCCAGGTGATTGCTCTGCTACTTAGCTGATTTCTTAGTCCCAGACCTCTGCCAGACGCACATTCAGCTCTATGTGGTTTGTCACTCTGTTCCTTGTGTTCTGCATGCCTTTCGTCGCCTGACCTTGGACCTCGTTATGACCATCCATCTGTTTAACCGCCTTGGTTATGATCTGCTATCTTCCTGGTATTTTGACCTTGGACCGTAACATGACTGCTATTTTGTTTCTTCCCTCTATTTACAATGTACCCTCCTGGTTTTTGACCTCAGACTCCTTGACTCTCCCAATTTACAGCTTGTCCGTCAGAAGTGACTCAGCATCACAATAGTATTATGATACGCTTTATATATGCTATTATGATGATTTCCCTTCTAGTGTTCATTAATGATGGAAGTTTTCAGGGTCACCATATGTACAAATGTAAATATTCCTTTTGTCTATGTATTAAGTAATGGTATATTTGTATATCACACTTGATCACTCTTTTGCCAGCATTATAAATGTTGGAACATCTTTTCAATTTCTTTCCCATATGCATTTTTTCCTACTATTGCCAGGGACATTCCTGTCTCTAATTGAAAGGCTCTCTGTTATATCAGAATGTAATTTAACAGACAGGAGAGGAAGAGCAACAAAACAAGTCCCTCCTCCACTTTTCCACAATGTCTCTTATGCTAATGGTGTATTCCACAACTTAGAGCAAAATGGACAGAAGGAAGACTTTGTGGCTAACGCTTTGGAGGAATTTGTCTTGGGTAAGACAACCTGATTTTTTTTCAATACAGTGACTAAGTGTAGTCCTTTCTGTTCTCATAGGTGGGAGTGAGGGAGCAATAACCATGTCCATTTATACGTTTCGTTTGGGTTGCTCTTGGGTTTCCTTTTCCAGTATATATGCATGTGGCGAAATGAGGGTCAGTGGGTGCTCTCATCCACTGGCCCAACTGTCTTGAGATAGATTGCATGGACCAGGGCTCATCCCACTATTGCAGAAAATACACAAGAAGGTGCAAATTACAGCATCTCACTCTTCCTCTGGCTCACCAGGATTAGAGCAGCTGTGACTTTGGGGTTTCCAGGGAGGACTACTCTCATCAGTGGCACTCCACTTTTGGCAGGCACGCACAGAGAGGAGGTAAGGACAAGCTTAGGAAGCTAACAGTCCATTGAGGTACGTGGCCAGGTGACCCGATTGTCGCAACCTTGCTTTTCTGAATGTCTCTATGGGGCCAGATAACCGTATGATCCCAACCTGGCTTCTCCGAACAGCTCCATGGGTCCAAGTGACCGGATGGTCCCAACCTGGTTTTGGTTTCTCCAAACATCTCCATGGGTTCCGTAATGGTTAATGGATCAGATCTTTATTTCTCCAGCTGGGGCAACTTAAAGACCATGGTCCTTTAAGTTAACTTCCTGTAGAGTGTCTCAAATCTGCTTCCTTCCAGTTGGAGCCATGGTGTCCTGGCTGCTGCTCTGTAGAGTCTCTTTGCAGAAGGATAAAGGTCACTTTTTATACCCACATCTGTCCAGGCCATCATCCACAGGTCAGGGGGAAGGTGGGATGAGTTAAAACCTCATTGTTTGAGTATTTATTTTGTCCTGCATAGCTTGTCCTTCACTGTTTGCAGGTCAGCAAGCTATATGGACTTATACAATGGGTAATCAACATATTAGCAAATATCGATTGTTCAATGACACTGCCTCCCTGTTCTCCAGGGATATCAGCACAATAAACTGTAGGAGCTGATATAATATGTAAACACCAGCCATTCAACAATTCACAAATAACAATTCAATCTACAACAAGTCAGCGTTCAGACTCATGTGAACAATAGTTTATGTCTCCTGACCTACTGAAAAATATGTCTCGCCTAATTGAGAAAGAATGATGTGTTGTCACAATAAGGATAGCCTTGGCTGTAGGTAGACACCAGGAACTACTCCCAGGTAGTCCCCTGATTTCCAGTAGTTGACCGGAGGGTCAGAGACATGGGTACAAGGTACAGGAGGACTAAGGCAAGCGCATGGTCGGACAATCCAGTCTCAGGATAGCAGGACAGGTTCAGAATACATAACCGAGGTCAGGAGTGGAAAGATCAAAATAAACCGTTAACAAGCCGGGTCAATAGCATGATAGACAGAACAAACTTGCATCCATGGGATCCAGAGATGAGTAACTGGGAACCAATGATCAGGACAACAAGAGGTGGGAGGATCTACCTAATAATACTACTCGTTGCTGCCTAGGAATAGGCTGGCAAAAGCAAACAGTGCAGGACACAGCAGGGTTAAATTCCTGCAGGATCTGGTCGCATCTCAAGTGGAGACTCTCTAGGAGCAGAGCTAGAAGTGAGCACAAAGCAGCTAAGGGAGATGATTTGACACTGAGAAAGCAGAGTGGTGAACACAGTAAGTAGGGTGACGCTGAGAAAGGGTGTGAAATGCAGGGGTGACATACATGTTAAATATTTTCATATTCTAATGGTTGTTAGGTTTGTCTAACACAGGACTCCCCTTAAAATAAAACTCTTTTATTAAAATATTAAAAATGTCCAAAAAGAAATTCGCAACATAAACAACTGTGAAAATGTGCATGAATAGCTAAATAAACTGTTTGGCCATATACCACTGCTATGTCAGAAAAAGGAGAAGAATTCTGAATCTGATATGCAATATATTCATTGATCCTGACAAAATGGACTATTATATGGCAAGTCCAGCTCATTGATAAGCATAATGACCATCATCAGAAAAACTCTCCATGTTGTAAATTACAGTGGTTAATAAATTAATTGATATAAAGAATAATTATGCACAATGGGACATATAAAATGACAAATGAGCCTCCTTCTAATGTCCCTGAAAGTGACCCTTCCTGTCCGAAGGGGTTGGCACCCTAACAATAGCATGCCAGTGGTGCCCACACTCACACGTCATCTGTCCTTGGAATTCCCTAGATGATGTCCTTACTCTTAGAGAAAAGTTGAGATAGATTAACATGATTGATAAGAAGAGAAAGTATAATTATTAAAGTAGAGATGTCAGATATCCACTATATAATTTCACTCAAAAGATAAGCGGACAAAAATACAACACTCACCACAATGGGCTTGCAGGATAGTCTAAACATTTGTATGTACAAAGCGATAAAAAAAGACCTTGTTTGTTGTGTTAAAAAAATGTCAGATGCAGAAGGCTGACATGTGGATCGATAAGTATCTTGGCACATGTCATTTATTATATGTGTTCTTCTTAAATCATGAAGGATGCATCTGACTTTTTTTTTTTTAGCACATACAAACAAAGTCTTTTCTTTATCGCTTTGTACATAGTCTAAGCATTACTATCTAGCAAGTCCATTGTGGTGAGTGCTGTATTTTACCACTGTAATTTACAATATGTAGAATTTTGTCAGGATCGATAAATATATTGCATATTGGGTTCAGAATTCTTCTCTTTCTGACATAGCAGTGGTATACGGACAAACAGTTGGCGTATCTATTGATGCACATTTTCACAGATAGTTTTTGTTGGAAATTTCTTTTTGTTTTTGGACATTTGTAATATTTTAATAAATGTTTATATTTTAAGAGGATGCCTATGTTAGAAAAGTTTTAAATTATCTTTCTGCGATCATCACATTTTGTTACCTAGTGGATAGGTTTGAAAAATAAACAAGTCCATTGAGTCTAGAAAATCTATTCAACCAGAGAAAGGCAAAAAATCCAAATCCAAAAATCCAATACTAATTGCCTCATATTAGCATTAACCCTTTTGGATTTTTTTGTCTTTCTTAGTATAATGTTTTAATTTGGAAGCTGTCATGATCTAGGCCCGGGTTTGTTTCTTGCTATTTTCTCCCCGGTCTGGTCATTCGGGGATTAACCTTCTCTGCCTCGTTTTGGGTCTTGTGTGACTATTTCAGTCTGCTGTGGCCTGCAGACCCTTGTCAGTGATAGTTCATGCTCCCAAGCTAGAGCAGCTGATCCCTTGATACTGTGTTTGTCCTCTGCTCGTTTACTCTGTTCCCGTGACTTCCCTTTCCTGCCACCCCGCTTGTATTAGTGTTCACTCCCTGTGCTTGGACCTCTAGGTATGTGACTTGTCTTCTGACCTGTTTTACTGTATAACATCTCAGTTATCTCTGCTCCCGTCTGGTTCTGACATCTGGCTTGTATTTGACCATGTGTATTCCGTTGACCTCTGGTACTTCTGTTCCCAACTGTTTTTAACTCGGCTTGTCTGACTACGCTTTTGCCACTTGGTGGCGCCTGGTGCTGCTGCCCAGTGGTGTTACGCTGTGTGTGCAACCTCTCTTCCCTCACCAGCATCCCCTGGTGGAGGTTGCGCTATACTGCACTGCAGCAGCATTACAGAAGCCATTGCTTCGGACTTCCTAGCATCTTACAGATATAGTCTTATGGTGGCAGCTGTTTTTTTTGCTACAAAGGTCTTGGTAAACCTTTAGCTTTGGGAAAGACTAGCCCGTTAGAGTGGCACCAACTGGACAGCCTCTCTAATGGGAACAGTAGAAATTGGCACCGGTGCTAAGGCGCTATCGTATTAGAGGAAGTCAACCACAAGGGTTAAACTAACTACTGCCCAAAAATATAGCCAGGACCTGGTAAAGATTGATCTGTAAAATGGGTATGGGCTCATTACAGGTGAGGAAAAGGTTTCTATGATCCTTCAAACTGCCACTTAGCACATGCTGCCAAATGGGCATAGATAGGCAGTCTGCCAAAGCGACAGAAGTGGCAGGAATGAATGGAAACAGAAGTGTTCTGCTGTGCACTATGTTGACAAAACGATAGATTGTACCAAAGATCAGCGCAGCGTTCCATGCCTGAAATATATTTTAGCACACATAATTTGGCTTACTCTTACAGAAGCTAGGAAATTTTCGCAGATATAATTAGATGGTAAAACGAAAGAATGAAGTAGACATTTTTGTATTTTTAGTAATTTTTGCTAGTACCGTCCTCTGATATACACTCTTAAAAAAAAAAAAAGAAGAAAATATTGTCACAGTAATATCAAGGTAATACACGTGTTTAGAGCCTTTGTAAATGTAAATATATCTGTGGAAAATGCTTTTTTTAAACCATACAAAGATAAATTACTTTTGGACTTTTCTTTTTTCCTTTGATCTATTGAATGTAAAATAAAAAAATGAGGCAAAATTTCAAAAAAGACTTTCTTTTTTAGTGTCCAGTTTGTGTTTATAGCTCCTATGCTCATATATATGTCTCCATAGTAAAGACAGCAAGCCTTGTGCAACAGATGCTGTAGTTGTAATCTATTTATCTTTCCTATCATTACAAAAGTTTGGAAGAAGTAGCAGAAGTGATAGATGAGGCATCAGCAGAATTTTGCTCATGTGCTATAGCTATCTTTGCTGGGTAGTATGCACCTAAAATGGGGTGCCCAAAGGTGCTGCTGCGGATGGGTAGGGATTTTGGCCACAGTGTCAATCGGTATGTGCTGGTGCTGCTGCAGCCAATACTCCGCTAAGCCAATGTTGGCCAATGGTTGCACGAGTTTGAAGCTCTTATCTGCAGTCATTAGCCAGCCATGGGTGGTTTGGCAGCAGCAACAGTAAAGGTACCTTCACACATAACAATATCGTTAGGGATATCGTTGCAACGTCACGCTTTTTGTGACGTAGCAACAATCCCGCTAACGATATCTTTATGTGTGACAGCGACCAACGATCAGGCCCCTGCTGGGAGATCGTTGGTGGTGGGGAATGATCAGGACCTTTTTTTGGTCACTGATCACCCCGCTGTCATCGCTAGATTGGCGTGTGTGACGCCGATCTAGCGATGTGTTCACCTGTAACCAGGGTAAACATCGGGTTACTAAGTGCAGGGCCGCGCTTAGTAACCCGATATTTACCCTGGTTACCATTGTAAAAGTAAAAAAAAAAAAAACACTACATACTCACATTCCGATGTCTGTCACGTCCCCCGGCGTCAGCTTCCCTGCACTGTGTCAGCGCCGGCCAGCCGTAAAGCAGAGCACAGAGGTGAAGTCACCGCTCTGCTTTACGGCCGGCGCTTACACAGTGCAGGGAAGCTGACGCCGGGGGACGTGACAGACATCGGAATGTGAGTATGTAGTGTTTTTTTTTACTTTTACAATGGTAACCAGCGTAAATATCGGGTTACTAAGCGCGGCCCTGCGCTTAGTAACCCGATGTTTACCCTGGTTACCCGGGGACTTCTGCATCGTTGAAGACAGTTTCAACGATGCCGAAGTTGTTCCCCTGATCGTTGGTCACTGGAGAGAGCTGTCTGTGTGACAGCTCCCCAGCGACCACACAACGACTTACCAACGATCACGGCCAGGTCGTATCGCTGGTTGTGATAGTTGGTAAATCGTTTAGTGTAACGGTACCTTAAGACCTGTACTAGGATGGTAACCTTTTATCAGTAGGATAAACAAGAAGGTGTATAACACCAAATGAATATGCCAAGGTATGTATTGAGCAAGTGTAGCTCAGGCTGAGCTAGTGAGGTGTGCACAGTCAATGCATAAAGGGATAGTGTGCCCGGCACCACAGCTGGCACCTTGCTTACTAAGTAACTACATTTAGGGCCTAAATTATATTGATTTTCTCTTGTCACAAATTCCATGATAAAAATATGACATTTTATAAATCAAGTCTTTCACGTATCCAAATAAATTGTAGGTTCGAAGAGAGAAAAAGGTATGACTATGGGATCTGACTACACAGGGTTTGGTGTTGTCTGTTACCCTGCAGATGCATTGATCTGTATAGGAGACACAATATGATAGGATATTGCTATCATACTTTATGAAAAATTTTCATTTTTGCACATCAAATGCTTATTTAAGTGTGCAGAGTACTATATTCCAGCCATTCAAAAGAACGGACATGATAGATCTTCTAGATCAAGAACTGCTTGTTGGTAAAGGAGGCTTCTTGGTGTTAGGGTAAGCGCTGTGAGGGGTTGACTCACTCGGCTGCTTGCAGAGGTAAACACAGGAACGCCTCTTGTGGTAAATCACCTGCTGGTTTATTATAAAATAGTGTAAACTGTAGCAGGGTTGAACAAAGTAAACATGGCCTTTCTGGCCTAATGGCAAAACAAAGATAAAGTTCAATACAGTCCATTTCCTTGCAGGATTTACCCGCAGGTAACACTCAAAGTCCTCAGCCCCTTCTGAAGCCACGTCTGGAATCTTTCCTCTCCAAACACACAACACCGAGAAAAAAACAGTGGCTGTACATTTAACATCCCAGCCACACCCTTGAGGTGGAGATATGGTGAGTAGGCATCCCGCCCATCTCTGACCTACTCACCTACAAACCTGTCCCTTATGGCTGATTAACTCCTTCAGCACATAGCATGCTGAAGAGAAACTTATGGGTTTCTAGATCACGGAAGAAAGCAATCTCCACGATACATATCTCCCCTCACATACACTGCCAGTGACCCTGTCACAGTGCGTATAACGACTTTTTCAGATGTGAGAACTTGCTGTTTTTCAAGAGGAAGACACTTTTTCCTGAAGCATCTTTTTTAGTATGTTTTTTTCTGAGTGTTTCTTTTTGTTTTTCTATCATTATTGGGTAATTTTTCCTACTGGCATTTAGCTTCAAAAACTTCATTTCTATGGGAAATCCATTTTGCTGTTCTTGAGTTTTCTTTTGCTTTTTTGTATCTTTATCAGATTTTGAAAAACACATGATGGAAAGACAAAAGTGCATGTCACTTCTGTGAAAAGAATCTTGAAGGGAACCTCTCCATACTAAGCACCGTCTGATAAAAAGGCTGCAAAGTACACTTGGTGAAAAAACTCTCCCAAAACTTTTCAAAACATCTCAAGAAAATGAAACACCCTCTCACCCCCAAAGAAAAAAATATGTTCTGTACGGCAGTCACTGACTGGAGTGAGATTTCTGGCATGGCACACAAGGTTGCACACCACTCGTCAACCACTCCAGATTCATGAAGAAGCGTGCACCTGTAAGGATATGGAAATCATGCCCACGTTTCCCACATCCCGCATTCTGGCGTGACACTAAGTAAGAGGAGACCGAGGAGAAGGGAATAGTGAGATCCGGATCATAAGTGACTGAGCGACAGTCCTAGAAGAGGATACCTAACCATGAGACATTGAGCTTGTAACACCAGAAAGTAATGGGCCTAAACAGGACTGAGTACATGGGACAAGTAGAGTGTCCCAAATGGGATTTCCAGAGCGTAAGCTTTACTGGCTATACTGACACCTTAAAGGGAAATGAGGACTTAGAACTGCAGAACAAGTAAAGGGCAGTTGTTAATAAGGACTGTAGTGTTAAAGTTGAGTTGTGGTGAAATAGGGAGAATCAGTGGACATAGAGATCTCTGGAGTAAACTACTGAAGAAGAAAATTGAGTTGTAAACGTTCATAAGACTTTGTACTCATTATCCCTTGTATATTTTCCCTACAAAGTTCCAGTTCAGTAAAAAGTTTATTTTTGAATGGTGATCTCCCTCATTGAATTGTGAACCATCTGGTCCTGTCAAACCTGCAAGATCGGTTATATGTGGCCTGCACAGGCGTAGCGCCCTCACCGCACAGGTCCACACACTCAGCCAGGACTCCCACTTTCATGTAATGTGCCAGGGCACTGGAGACTAGTACCCCACACACAGTTACCACCTCGCGCCTCGTTACACTTGGCATGGTCGTCAGCGTCTAACACTAGCGCCTCCCTTTATCAAGATCGGCGTCAACAATGCCAGTGTTGATGAATCGAGTCCATTGTGTGCACATTTAGCAGGTTGAAATCTGATATCACGAAGATTTGGAAACGAGATACATGAATGTGTTGCCTTTCATTCTAATAAATAGCTGCTTCCCAGTTAACATACACAAGGTGTAGACTGGTACAGCAGGCTCTTGATTACCATGGCTCTGCCACCTGTTATCTGGCAATGAGCCACATGTCAGGTTTGCTGTGAAATCGCTGTATTAGGAAACAGTGCACGAGTGATGATAAACACTTGAACATTGGATGTGCATATGAAGGTTTATAAAAAATCAAGAAACACTCCTAATATCAAAGAAAGGATAAGTAGAAGTTATAGAATAGAACTGATTGAGAGCTGCGTTCACACATAGTAGGAGACTCACTTACTGTAGCTGTACCTCTGAGGCGAGTATATAAAAAAGGCATTTGATTTTCATCCGAAAAAACGGATACTTTTCAACCGTATTGCATCTGTTTTTATGCGTCAGCAGTAAATAAAATTTACAAGACCAAATACGGTTTCCTATGTTAATAATATATCTGTACAAATCGAATGCTTTACTAATGATCCATATGGATCCAAATTTGTTTTTTGCTCATCCATAGACTCGAATAAGCGAGACTCATCCAAAATGTGAAAGACGCTAGGGCATGCTACAATTTTTTTCCATGCACTCATTCCATCCATGTAAAAAGAACTGGAATCTGATCAGCCCTATTGAATAATATTAGTCCGAATGCGTTCAGTCTTTTCTACATACGCCTGGACCAAAAATACAATTGTGTAATCTTAGCCTGAAAAATATTTTAAAAATTGCTAAAATGCTAACACAAGGGCAGATCAACTAATCCAGTGTAATAAACCTAGACTACACAGTCTGTAAATGCTGCAAATTTATCACAATGATAATAATTGTGGTTTATTTTTAGACTGGCCAGTTGATGTTTACATCATCGATTATTAGGCCGGTTTTTTAAGCCCAAAAAATAGTAAATTTGGAACCTTTTACAAACATACTTGTCGCCCATGCTTCATTAGATGCTTTCTGAAAGTGTCTAGTGTGGATCAAAAAGTATCTAATACCCTTAATAAATGTAGCACATGGCATGTAGAACAGATTTCAGGCTCAATTTTAGACAGAATTGTGGCGCAATTTAGTTAGTACGCTGCTCAAAAAAATAAAGGGAACACAAACAACAGAATCTAACTCCAAGTAAATCAAACTTCTGCGAAATTCCACTTAGGAAGCAACACTGATTGACAATCAATTTCACATGCTGTTGTGCAAATGGAATAGACAACAGATGGAAATTATTGGCAATTATCAAGACACATTCAATAAAGGAGTGATTCTGCAGGTGGGGACCACAGACCCATCTCAGTACCAATGCTTTCTGGCTGATGTTTTGGTCACTTTTTAATGTTGATTGTGTTTTCACACTCGTGGTAGCATGAGACGGACTCTACAACCCACACAAGTGATATGTACCAGACCACACATACACCACCAACCAATATACTAGGGGTGCTCGGATATATGTTAAAGGTTCAGTGCAAAGCAAACAAACAAAAAAACCTACAAGAAGCGGCACTAAAAAAACCAAGTAATAATAACAAAATCTTTATTAAATAACCAGTAAAAACACATCATGCATGTATTTTAGGGATGCCAAAAGGTGACAAAGATCACCAGACAAAGCAGCACAGGATCCAACAGGTAAGTAATATTACAACCATGTGTATCGGATTATAGCCACATATTCACTACAGAAAGTGCAGGTGCATTGTGCAAATAGCATAATAGCCAAATTGACCCACTGTAATACATAGGGATCTAAATAATCCAAAAGCATAAGTGCAGTGTATTACCCAAACATATCATAGCCAAGGTCATGAGTGAGTGAATATTGGGTATAGGCTAGCCAGTCATATTACCTGGGGAACCACGCTGCCATGAGCCCCAACGTGCGTTTCGGCGCCGTGCCTTCTTCCGGGGGTATGGCATAATGGAAAGGTGTGGACTATTTAAGAATGGTATAAACCAATCAGAGTGTTCCTAATGGAATACCACATCACTGCGTGTGGACCACGCATGCGCGAATGAGTCATAGCCAACACACTGCAGGAGAGATCAATCGGGTCCCCTCTACTATCTAACTGCATCTTAATGGCGCATGCGCAATCGGTCCAACAAACCATCAGCCTGGCAACAGCAAGAGCATAACAGGAGATGGACGTCAGAGCCATCCAGGTCACGCCCACCGGTACGGCGCAAGCCGGATATAGGTCCCAGCATCCAAACCTCAGTACGACGCCGTCACCGTTGCCCGGCAATAGGGCACCAACGTGCATGCGCTCAGAGCAGAAAGAGAAGTGAGATGAGGAAACTGCATAGTAAGGAAGTTTAATAGAAAATTAAATATGTTGCAAAAAGCGTAACGTGTGTGTGACTGGGGAACTAAGTGGAACTACTGAGTGTACTAAGTGAAGGTGAAAATTAGGTACATTAGAAATATCACATTTTAAAATCACAATTAATACATAGCTAATACATTTATAAAGCCACATTTAAAGTGGCATAAAAATACATATGAGTGAATAATATAATACCACCATACCAAAAGACACACAAGTGGCTCACGTAGTGCAGCTCATCCAGTATGGCACATCAATGCGAGCTGTGGCAAGAAGGTTTGCTGTGTCTATCAGCGTAGTGTCCAGAGGCTGGAGGCGCTACCAGGAGACAGGCCAGTACACCAAGAGATGTGGAGGGGCCGTAGGAGGGGGTCGTAGGAGGACAACAACCCAGAAGCAGGATCGCTACCTTCGCCTTTGTGCAAGGAGGAATAGGAGGAGCACTGCCAGAGCCCTGCAAAATGACCTCTAGCAGGCCACAAATGTGCATGTGTCTACACAAATAGTTAGAATCCGACTCCATGAGGATGGTCTGATGGCCCTACGTCCACAGATGGGGGTTGTGTATACCAAAATAGCTGGCGCACTACACTATATATACCTAGATCTAAAGATAGCGGGGGTGCAAAAATAAGTGGCTGGTACCAATATCGCAAAAACAAAAGAAAAAGAAGCCATTAAAAAGTTTTTCGCACACCACCCATGGTAAGTATCAAAAAGGAACAACTTTATTGGTGACACAATAATAAAATCTTCCCCTGACGAAGCGGTCCTTGTAACCGCGACACGCGTTGGGATCTCCTGTCTGTCGGTCCCGTTCCGCATTTGGCTGCGTGGCTACCATCCTTATTGTAGGTTATTTTTGGGGTAGCCGGTTATACACTGCTCTCTTTGGGGTGTTGTTCTACACAGGAGTTTCATGACTTTTCATCTCCGCTTGCGGACAGCATGGGATATACGGTATTATTATGCCTTTAGTGGTCAGTGTATCAGTCTTTGGATCCACTTTAGCACCTTAGAGAGGGGGGTTGTATTTTCAATTCCCCTCCCCTCCATTCGGGGGTAGATGATGCTTTTTCATACATTAGCTTTTATATCTATACCCTGATGGGCTTTTGCAGTGTGTTACTGTATTTTTTCATTCGTGTGTAATACCAAGCATGTTTTCATGTTACTTATGCAGCAATTATTTTTGAACAGGTCTGATGGGGGAGTTGTTGTGTGTATTGTCTTTTTAATTGTTTTTATTATTGTGTCACCAATAAAGTTGTTCCTTTTTGATACTTACCATGGGTGGTGTGCGAAAAACTTTTTAGTGGCTTCTTTTTCTTTTGTTTTCACAGATGGGGTTGTGCTCACAGCCCAACACCATGCAGGATGCTTGGCAATTGCCACAGAACACCAGGATTGGCAAATTCGCCACTGGCGTCCTGGGCTCTTCCCAGATGAAAGCAGGTTCACACTGAGCACATGTGACAGAGTCTGGAGATGCCGTGAAGAGCGATCTGCTGCCTGCAACATCCTCCAGCATGACCGGTTTGGCAGTGGGTCAGTAATGGTGTGGGGTGGCATTTCTTTGGAGTGTCGCACAACCCTCCATGTGCTCACCAGTGGTAGCCTGACTGCCATTAGGTACCGAGATGAGATCCTCATACCCCTTGTGAGACCAAATGCTGGTGCTGTTGGACCTAGGTTCCTCCTAATGCAGGACAATGCCAGACCTCATGTGGCTGAGTGTGTCAGCAGTTCCTGAAAGATGAAGGCAATGAAGCTATGGTCTGGCCCGCCTATTCCCCAGACCTGAATCTGATTGAGCACATCTGGGACATCATGTCTCGCACCATCCACCAACATCATGTTACCCCACATACTGTCCAGGAGTTGGCGGATGCTTTAGTCCAGGTCTGGGAGGAGATCCCTCATCAGTAGCATGCCCGGGCGTTGTCGGGAGGTCATACAGGCACGTGGAGGCCACACACAATACTGAGCATCTTTTCCTTGTCATGAGGCATTTCCACTGAAGTTGGATCAGCCTGTAATTTGATTTTCCACTTTGATTTTGAGTATCATTCCAAATCCAGACCTCCATGGGATATCCATTTTGATTTACATTGATAATTGTTATGTTTTATTGTGATGTACACATTCCACTATGCAATGAATGAAAATTTGCAACTGGAATATTTAATTCAGAGATGTCTAGGATGTGGTATTTTAGTGTTCCCTTTATTTTTTTTGAGCAGTGTGTATATTGGTTTAATTTTTAGGTGATTTTTCAGTCCTTTTGGTCTTAACACTTGTTTTCTTACATCTAGTTTTTCCTTTACGACTTTCCTTACTCAGTTACAAACATCCTTTTTAATAACAGGTTCATTAAGGGGGTTGCTCACAATAGGACAACCTTTTCTAAATTGCCACAAGGTGCATCACAAAATAATAAAAATGCTATAGTTATTCCATAAGGCTGCAGCCGATCAGCAGCCGCTGATTAGCTACAGTGGTCACGTGATATAACTTTGTTATGTAACTTCCAGAGGACACAACGTTGACATTGTAGAAATGGTGCCAGTCCAGGAGTTAAGTATAACTTTTTTTATTTTGGGATGCACCTTTTGGTGATTCAGAAGCCGGCTGTCCAATAGACAAACCCTTTAAAATTAATAGATTAATGTCACGTTTTAATATAAGCCATCCGTATAATTGTAACCATGAGACGACTTTACTGGATGATACATTTGTGATTGAAGAGGTGTTCACTTTGCTTAATCCTTTCTGGTCTCAAAGGTCTCCGGTTGACAAGCTTGCAACGGGATGTCACACTACTGACTTAGTTTTTGTGTTATGTGTATTTTTTTTAAATTAACTTTAGAAAAGTTTTATTTTCATGATCGTTATTAAAAAACAAAATGAGTAATCTTGCAGGGTCTCAGTCTGTCCATTGCTGCAAATGTACATGTGAATTTCCTGAAAGAACAGAAAGTTAGAGACTAAAGAAGCCATGGTGTCCAATGTGAAAATTACAAGATTTCTAAAAAAAATAATTGTAAAAAAAGTATAACAAAAAATGATTTAAAAGGTCTATATAAGGGCAGAGTTATTTCCCATAAACATATTATTATTATTATTATTATTTTTATTTATTTTAAGAGCACTATTGTCTGCTGCTGTACATGAGAACATAATTACAATGACAGACATTTACAGGCTGCCACAAGAGGTGGTGATGGAAGTCTTCAAACAGAGGCTGGACAGACATCTATCTGAGATGGTTTAGTGAATCCTGCCTTGAGCAGATGGTTGGACATGATGACCCTGGAGGTCCCTTCCAAGTCTAGCATTCTGTGCTTCTATTAGAGGGTTCTGCCCTCGCGGGATAACAGTCTACAGGGTAATGGTGAGGATACAGTAGGTTGGGGGGTTGTGACAATGACACACAGGTGCTGAGATGACAGAAGGGTCATTGCATGCCATAAGCTCTCTTGAAGAGATGGTTTTTCAGGTTCCGTCTGAAGGTTCCAAATGTTGGAGAGAATAGGACGGGTTGGGAATTCCAGAGGGTGGCGGATACTCGGACGAAGACTTGAAGGCTAATGAGTGAGGAACGTGCAAAAGCAAATGAGAGAAGGCAATCTTGTGAGGATGGGAGATTATGTGTGGGAAGATATCGGGAGTTATATGGAGGAGACATATTATGAACCTGTTTGTAGGTCAGTGTTAATAGATACAGTTGAAACTGCATCTATTAGGATATTGGGAAACAATGAAAGATTTGCAGACTGGAGAGGAGGAAGAGAAATGTGGATTAATCGGTCCATATGGACATATGACTTCTTCTTTCCTAAGTACACTTACCACAGCTGAAACTAACCCTGCAGTCTAAAAGAAAAAAATGACTACAAATGAATGTTTAGTCAAATAACCTGGTGCCCTACATAGGAACGATGGTGCTTTAATTGCAGAGTTCTTATCCTGATCATCTTTTTTTCTAGAATACCCACCACAATCTCATGAAGAGCATTTTGAAACAACTAGGCACTCCCCTCTCCTCCACCCCTATCTTATATGATCAGAGCTGTTGAATATGTTGTAATATGATATTAACTCCTTTAAAGGGACTCTGTCACCTGAATTTGGCGGGCTATGTAAATGCCCTGTGTCCGGTCCGATGGGCAGTGTTTCCTCTTCTTTGATTCACCCCTTCCTTTCCCGCCGACCGCAATGTTTTCTTGAATTTCAGTAGGTTTCCTCTGTAGTTCACGCGTGCGCAATGCAATCTTGCCTTGCACTCGCGCAGTATGCTTTGCCCAACTGCGGGCAAAGCCGAAAAGCACAGAAGAAAAAAACCCCCTTGCATATTTAATATGCCAAAAGTGGGGATGCTAAGTAGTATCAACTCACATGCACAATATTTTATTGACCCCGTAATGTAACTATATAAATAGGAGAAAAACTGGAGTAACCAATAAATAAGAAAGTACAACATTTATTTAAAAAAATCAAAGAAAAACACATATAATAAAATTGTCAATCAGGACAAGGACACGGAAGAACATACAGTAGTGAGATGCACATGGGAGTTCAGAGGTAGTACATCTATCTGATTTACATTTGAATGCTTGTCTGTTATGATAAGGTAATTCAGTACCACAATGGACATAGAGGTCAGAGCACATACAGTGACCTGACAATAGCCCAAAAACATAGAACGAGCTCTGAGACGTGGGAACTTTGCTGACCGCAATCCCTAATCCTCTCCAACCACACTAGAGGCAGCCGTGGATTGCGCCTAACGCTCCCTATGCAACTCGGCACAGCCTGAGAAACTAGCTAGCCTGAAGATAGAAAATAAGCCTACCTTGCCTCAGAGAAATACCCCAAAGGAAAAGGCAGCCCCCACATATAATGACTGTGAGTTAAGATGAAAAGACAAACGTAGAGATGAAAAAGATTTAGCAAAGTGAGGCCCGACTTTCTGAACAGAGCGAGGATAGGAAAGGTAACTTTGCGGTCAACACAAAACCCTACAAAAACCACGCAAAGGGGGCAAAAAGACCCTCCGTACCGAACTAACGGCACGGAGGTACACCCTCTGCGTCCCAGAGCTTCCAGCAAGCAGGAAAAAACAAATCGACAAGCTGGACAGAAAAAAACAGCAAACAAAATAGCAAAGCAGAACTTAGCTATGCAGAGCAGCAGGCCACAGGAACGATCCAGGAGGAAACAGGTCCAATACTAGAACATTGACTGGAGGCCAGGATCAAAGCACTAGGTGGAGTTAAATAGAGCAGCACCTAACGACTTCACCACATCACCTGAGGAAGGAAACTCAGAAGCCGCAGTACCACTTTCCTCCACCAACGGAAGCTCACAGAGAGAATCAGCCGAAGTACCACTTGTGACCACAGGAGGGAGCTCTGGCACAGAATTCACAACACTTGTCCCTGTGCTAGGTAAGTAGAGCCAAAAATAAGGCACAATAAATAAAGCCCAAGTATTGTATAACAATGCGTGGATCCACAGAAGCAGCGGGGGCTCTATAGCAAGGTTTAAAGAATTAAACTCATTGGTTTATATTGTTGGCAGCATGTATTAATATATACTGTAGTAGAAATTTGTTAACAATATATGTGCTCTTCACAGAACGTAACCCCACACTCTTTCAAATTTCCTAAGAACATTCTACTTAAAGGGTTATCTATCAGGCTTGTAGTTGCTACCATCTGCCTGTTCTAACTGGCACCAACTCAAAGCAGTCATTGACCACTCCTGCCAGCGATTCAGCTGCTCAATGTCAACAGACCAGTTCATCCTTTTTAGCTGCCAACATCATGCTGATTGACAGCTGGCTTCACATAGTTAGGCAGTGGGGAGTTGGCTGTCAATCAGTATGATGTCGGCAGTCACGCTCCATAGCGGTAGAAAATACTGCTCTGTCGACATGACATAATCAGAAACTGCTGAACCACCAGTAGGAGCTGCCTAAGATCGCTCTTTGCTGGCAGAGATCAGCGCCGGGCACAACAGGCTGGTAGTTAGCAACAGCCTGCCTGTTAGTCTTTAGGCTCATAGTAAAACATTGTAAAAAAAAAAGTCCTGAGCAACGCCTAAAAAGGGAAACAGTAACTTATCATAAATATTTTTTCTAAACCTGATGTAAATGCCGCTGTCCCCTGAATCTGATGGTTTTTTTTTGTCTCTGTGCCTCTTTATTCCTTTATAACTGATTGCAGAGGAGAATGAGTTAATTCCCGCCCTGCCTGGACAGAGGACACCATTAATGGATGGAGTAAGAGAATAAGATGAAGTTTTTGTCAACGCGTTTCAAAGTTACACACTTCTTCAGAACAAACCACAGACTCTTTATTCCTGAGATATGACCTGCTCTTACCTAAAAAATAAATCTTTTCTTATTAGTCAAGAGGGCATGATCGTCAAGAAGAATTCCTTAGAGAAGAGTTTATGACCAAGCCACCTTGGCTAATAAGACTAGATTTACCTACAAGTCACACAAAGGAAAATGGGACCATATCTCAGGACCAGAAGAGAGACTCAAGTGCAAAAAACCAATACCACCAGATTCAAAACAGCTAAAATATTACATTTTTATGTCAAAGAACAGGTCATCTTTAAATAGGACTTGTTGCCAGATTTAAGAAAGTGTCCAGTTTCTGCTCTTATTTTAATCCTGTTGTTCCTCTGATTATAGCATTTTCTATTCTTTTAAATCCACTATACAGTTCAAAAGTTATGGGCCTTTTTTTAGTGCTACTTTTTAAGGTCTTCTTTACCTAGGGGGTGTGGCTCACAGGATCCTCTTGGGTGTGTCTTTTGACTGCTTTGCATAATTACTCTGAACCACACCCCCTTTGGAAAGACTATATAAGAAGTACTAAATAAAAAGGCCCATATCTCTGGAAACGTACTGCTAATTTATATATAAAAAAAGCAAAAAAACACAATGCTCAGGAGAAAAGCCAGAATAAAATAAGAGCAAAGTTGGCTACCTGGTAACAGTTCCTTTTTAATATTTTATTGATGCACATTTTTATTGTAATGTAACATTTGTACTCAAGTATAGACTGTTTTTGTATATGTTCCATGATATTATGATATGCAATACTATGTTTATGTTATGTTTGCTGTAAATATCATTTTTCCAATATGTTTAAGTAGTGTTAAAAAAAATGTTAAAAAAGAAAAAAAAAAGAAAAAATTAAAAGAAAAAGAAACGCAGTAGGCTTGAAAAATAGAACAAATTTATAGTATATTTCTCCATTTCAAATACGTTCTAAATTCCGACTCTTTGTTAATTTTTTGAAAAGTAAATGATCAGAAGTTCTTTATTTTCCGACAATATATTTTTCTTTCATTCTATTTGTAAGCACAATCACCAGTAAATCTTTCCCCCCATTTTACTGAATTTAAGCCATACTAAGCACATATTTTTATCAATGACCTTCATTGTAGTTTTGTTCTGCTCTGTTTTGGTGACCCCTTTAGGAGGTCAAATCAGTTTACGGAGCTTGGTCTTCAATTTTTCAAAAAAATATGTATACAGTTTGCAGGATACAAAGGACCCCTCTGTCAGCCGGAGTCTTTTCTCTAAGATATTCATCATTTATACAGAGTCCTGAAATCCTGTCTCATCCTGACAGATAGTGTGCAATGTCCTGAGGTGGAAGGGTTAAGTAAATGAGGTTGTTAGGTGACAATCTGCTGATTTGTTTTCCTCCTTTTGACATCCTTCCTTGGCACATGGTGCATGTGTCAGATGAGTAGGACAGGTGGCTGATATGTTTCAGATTTTTTTAACCTCCTCACGACCTAACCCCTGCTGAGAATGGGGGGAAAAAAAACTTAGATTCTCCCAAACCTCCTGTTTGATATGAATAAGGATATAGCTGTGGTCTGGAGTCCTAGGGGTGACATTTAATGTGAAGTTGTCATGTTTATGTAACTCTGGGAATACAATATTACTGATGGGCATGTGAATGCGTTTGCGATGGAAAGTCAACGACTTCGGAATCACATAATATATAGTCCATCTGGATAAAATGTAGGGTTAGGGTTAAAGGTAGGGCTAGTATCATATCATATCCAATTAAAACAATACACTGCAACATTTTAGTCACTTATTATACAGTACATGTAAATATTGAAGTAATTATTTAGCAGTTTTTGTATAATCTGATACTTTCATTTACATTTCTTTAGTTATATTTTCAACATGTAAAAACAAAAATGAATGCCCCGAGTGTATTATGGTAAAGTCAGGCTTTATGTGTCACCGCACACTTGTCATATAATGTCAAATATGTAGAACCAGATACAGCAATGTACACATTCATGGCTCTGTTTCCTTTGTCATGCAACATTGAGCATGTAATCATTTTATACTTTTCCTTGTAACCGTGTTGTTTCTGATCCCTGCTGAAGGTACTAGTTATACCACTGGCCTGTTGGCACCTTCCATATACATTCGTTTTATGTGTCACTTAAACAGAACATAAAGGCATTTTTTAATAACCCCCTTAAGGACTGGGCGTTTTCTTCATTTTTCGCTTTTCCGTTTTTGCCTCCCTCTCTTCCCAGAGTAATAATTTTTTATTATTTCTCCATGCACATTGATTGTTTTTTTTTTGCTAAGGGACAAGTTGCAGTTTTGAGTGACACCATTCATGTTATAATAAGCACTAATTGTCATATACAGTACAGACCAAAAGTTTGGACACACCTTCTCATTTAAAGATTTTTCCGTATTTTCATGACTATGAAAATTGTAAATTCACACTGAAGTCATCAAAACTATGAATTAACACATGTGGAATTATATACTTAACAAAAAAGTGTGAAACAACTAAAAATATGTCTTATATTCTAGGTTCTTCAAAGTAGCCACCTTTTGCTTTGATGACTGCTTTGCACACTCTTGGCATTCTCTTGATGAGCTTCAAAAGGTAGTCACGGGAATGGTTTTCACTTCACAGGTGTGCCCTCTCAGGTTTAATAAGTGGGATATCTTGCCTTATAAATGGGGTAGGGACCATCAGTTGTGTTGTGCAGAAGTCTGGTGGATACACAGCTGATAGTCCTTCTGAATAGACTGTTAGAATTTGTATTATGGCAAGAAAAAAACAGCTAAGTAAAGAAAAACGAGTGGCCATCATTACTTTAAGAAATGAAGGTCAGTCAGTAGAAAAAATTGGGAAAACTTTGAAAGTGTCCCCAAGTGCAGTTGCAAAAACCATCAAGCGCTATAAAGAAACTGGCTCACATGAGGACCGCACCAGGAAAGGAAGACCAAGAGTCACCTCTACTTCTGAGGATAAGTTTATCCGAGTCACCAGCCTCAGAAATCGCAGGTTAACAGCAGCTCAGATTAGAGACCAGGTCAATGCCACACAGAGTTCTAGCAGTAGACACATCTCTACAACAACTGTTAAGAGGAGACTTTGTGCAGCAGGCCTTCATGGTAAAATAGCTGCTAGGAAACCACTGCTAAGGACAGGCAACAAACAGAAGAGACTTGTTTGGGCTAAAGAACACAAGGAATGGACATTAGACCAGTGGAAATCTGTGCTTTGGTCTGATGAGTCCAAATTTGAGATCTTTGATTCCAACCACCGTGTCTTTGTGCGACGCAGAAAAGGTGAACGGATGGACTCTACATGCCTGGTTCCCACCGTGAAGCATGGAGGAGGAGGTGTGATGGTGTGGGGGTGCTTTGCTGGTGACACTGTTGGGGATTTAGTCAAAATTGAAGGCATACTGAACCAGCATGGCTACCACAGCATCTTGCAGCGGCATGCTATTCCATCCAGTTTGCGTTTAGTTGGACCATCATTTATTTTTCAACAGGACAATGACCCCAAACACACCTGCAGGCTGTGTAAGGGCTATTTGACCAAGAAGGAGAGTGATGGAGTGCTATGCCAGATGACCTGTTGGTTTGGGGTGAGCTGGACCACAGAGTGAAGGCAAAAGGGCCAACAAGTGCTAAGCATCTCAGGGAACACCTTCAAGAATATTGGAAGTCCATTCCCGGTGACTACCTCTTGAAGCTCATCAAGAAAATGCCAAGAGTGTGCAAAGCAGTCATCAAAGCAAAAGGTGGCTACTTTGAAGAACCTAGAATATAAGACATAATTTCAGTTGTTTCACACTTTTTTGTTAAGTATATAATTCCACATGTGTTAATTCATAGTTTTGATGCCTTCAGTGTGAATGTACAATTTTCATAGTCATGAAAATACAGAAAAATCTTTAAATGAGAAGGTGTGTCCAAACTTTTGGTCTGTACTGTAGGTAATGTGACAATCTGTCTTCACTGAAGACAGATTTTACCTATGAATTAAGAGTGAAAGACAAATCCAGGAGAGAAAGAAGCAAATTTCTCTAATAAAACATATTATAAAGTTGCCTATTTTCATGTGTACAATTGATTTTTTTAAATAAAAATTACAACTCTATAGTTTTTTTTTTATGTTTTAAAGCCAATTTCTTCATTCACCAAATCAATGTTTTCAAATCCTCTCAGATAAAGTCTAATAATATTAAAAATGATATATTGCCTTATGTTCCATTTTAAAATTACTTCCACTGTCATACTAGTAACCCGTTTCAGTAATATTCCTCTTCTTTTCCTAAAAGGCAGCCCGTAAATGCACATCTATTGATATGTTGCCCATATGCAGAGCTGTAATTCTGCTTTAGAAAAATGAAATAAATGAAAAAATAAAAATAAAAAAAAAGCCCTCTTCATGTTTAGTCCTATTCAATCTGTTCTTGCATCTTTTTCAAGCACGGCGAGCATCCCTGAGCATTGTATTCTTGCGATGATCCTTATGTCTTTATTTCTCATCCGTGCATTGTAAAAGAGATGCTCACATCACAAACCAACAGGTCCAGTGTGGGATCTATCATTCTGAAGATGACAAGCGAGCATTTCTTTTATTAGACCTTGTGAACTAACTGCACAATACACTAAAGACTGCATTATTTAGACCAGACATCTCAGAAATCTGCTTTTAACAAACAGCAAAAAAAAAAAAAAATTAAAAAAATAAAATAAAATAAGGCATTTTCTGATTTGTACAACAGATGTCCACCATCTGATTCCTTATATTCACACTGGTAGAAATTCTATATTACACAATGGATTGTCGTTTCAATTAATATGTACATCTTGTAGAAGTGAAAAGAGTGACTTTCTACTAGCCAGGATGTTAAAAATAGAAAAAGGGAAAAAAGAGATTTTGCAAATATTAATGTACTAAGTAACACCTTACATTTGGAAATCTGTTATATAAAATTTAATTTCATACGCTTATTATTCTACTTTTATCCTTTATTTGTACATTTTTTGCTTTCCATGAAACTAGATCTATTTTTTGGGACAGTCGATAGGGAGTTAATTCTTTTTGATATAAAGAAATTAAATATAATGGTAACGCTCACAACTGTATAAGAGATGTGGTTCCTTATGACGCTGTGTGGATGTGAGCAGGTTGCGGGATGCAGTGACGGAGAGGAGGCAGAGCAAGGGTTAACAATTTTAATTAGCACTGGAATATTCCTTGCAGAGAGATAAACGGTTAACAGGAGGTTAGAAAGTTCAAAATGTAAATAGTATGCAGGGTTAAAGAACAGTAGTAAAGGTATTAACAGTTCTTGTTGGGTCAACTTATCCTGTCAGTCGTTTCTTAGGACATAATGGATCACAGAGCAGGTGATGGCGCCCACAATGGCTGTAGCGGCACTTGTCCGATGAGGTCCTGAAGGCAACAACGATCCGTCTTCTGGCGCCAGCGGTTGGTCTCCCACACCTTCCTCTGAGCCCCTAGTCCATATACTGATTTGGCCAGGGGAGTGTGGACCACTGCACTGTCTGAGCTCATCGTGGTCCAGCAGATATACACTGGGGAATCGGGGCGCAGATGGCGGTCCTGCACCTGGTCTCTCTTAGGCGGCGTGCGCACAGTATTCATGGGCCCACAGTGTTTTGCACCTCGCTCCATGGTGACTGCACGCCTCTCCTCAGTCTCTGTCAGCAGTGACGGCGATGCTCGGGTGAGGGCCTGCGCTGTACTGATACTCACGGGCCAGAGCACTCACTTCTCCCTGCTGTGCGCTGCCTGTTCCTGCCAAATTGGCCTGTTTCCGTGCATGCTGAGGCTGTGTCCCCTTAGCCACACCCCCTGCTTCCGCCTGCAAGGATTGGTCCAGTCCCTTAAGCTTTCTCCCGACAACAGAGGAGAGAGCCCCGACAGTTCTGGAACTGATGCAGAACAGGTATCCGCAGCACAGTTCTTCTTCTTACATGGATACAGCACTTTTTTCTGTATGGTTTTAATATATTGTTTGAGTGTTGTATTGCACTGTGTACTGTATAAAAAATAAAAAAAAGATTAGCAATGGTCGTGAACAAAAGCAGCGGCGTAACTTTGAACTTGTGAGACCCAATGCAAAATCTCCTGCAGGGGCCACAACTATCTTGGGTCATTAATAGTAATGGTCTTGTTATATGGACCAAATGGATACCCCCCACCTCACCCAATGTTTTGGGGTCTGGATACAACTGCAACGATTGCACCACCGCTGAACATGAGGTCTAACATCACTACTCAGGTGTTAAGCAAAATGATTAGAGATGAACAGATCAATCCACGCAGCACTGAGTTTGAGTAAAATTGAGAATGAGGATTCAAACATTTTGAAATTTGATTTGCGGTTTGCAAAAATACATAAAAATACTGCTGGACACCATTTCCCACACTGCTGAAGCATCAGGGAGTGGACTAATGTCATTTTACGTGGCTGCGCGGTCTACTCCATAATGTCCTGCATCTAGTGGATTATCACACCTTGTACATTGTTGGTCAGTACCGAGGCCATCACAGATCAACAGTTCCCAGTGGAACACAGTTTGTACAGCAGAGTAATTTTCCATCTCCAGAGTCACTCTTTCCTCTGTAAAGTGTGAGCTCTTATGGTCAGTGGGGTCCTCTGTCTCTCCTGTAGAGTGTAAGCTCTTCTGGTCAGCAAGGTCTTCTCTCTCTCCTGTAGAGTGTAAGCTCTTCTGGTCAGCAAGGTCTTCTCTCTCTCCTGTAGAGTGTAAGCTCTTATGGTCAGTGCGGTCCTATCTCTTTTAGAGTGTAAGCTCTTATGGTCAGCGGGGTCCTCTCTCTCTTCTGTATCTGTACAAAGATGACATCAACCCCACAAATATGAACCCCACATGCCACTGCTACAGGGCAAGTGGAAAGAGCCGGGCAAAGCGCCAGAATTGGAGCATCTAATAGATGCACCTTTTCTGGGCAGCTGCGAGCTGCTATTTTAGGCTGTGGAGCCAGCATCCATGGCCCCTTACCAGCCTGAGAATACCAGCCCACAGCTGTCTGCTTTTGCTTTGCTGGTTGTCAAAAAATGGGGGGGACCCCACACCATTTTGGTTTAAAGTATTTATTTAAATAATTAATCTATCTATTCTAGATAACAAGCCTTGTTGAAGCTGACAGCTGTGGGTTGCAGGCACCAGCTGTGAGTTTTGCCTGACTGGTTATCAATAATACAGGGGAACCCACAAATTTTTAAATTTTTGTTATTTATTTACAGAGAAGCAGCTGGCTGATGAATAGTCCCATCAGCTGCTTCTCTCATTGTTTTTAGTGGCAGTAGTCCCATCAGCCGACACCAATGACTGGAAGTAAACTTTATACCTCCGATCACAGCTTTTGACAGCGTGGGAACACGGCTCTCTGACCGGCGGTGATGATTTTACCGCCGATCAGAAGCAGTGTTTGCCACGCTGTCATGCACATGACAGCGCGAAAAGCACCCGGTTTTCGGGGGGGCCGAACCTGAACAATAACATGGACTTCCTGGTGATGTCTGTGCTTGGTGTCCATGCCCGAACAGTAGGTGTTTGGTACGGATGCTGAAATTTACTATTCTGGTTCGCTCATCTCTAGTCATAACTCCTTTTTTCAATTATGAAATTCTATTCATTCATCCATTCATATGCGGTACTCTTTGCATCAACATTACTTCAACAAATAGAACAATTCAGACGAGGTTATGTAAAAGATTCTTGATATTTGAAGTAAACCATGTTTAGATGACTATAAAGAGAACTCACCAAAAACGAAAAACTTTTCTTTTGATTGTGTATAGAACAAAAGTTTTCATGAAACACTCAGAGATTTTTTTTTTATATCTGATACATTCACAGTTTTACTGCACGTCATGAAGAAGTATAAGTTCTGCTTTTACTCTTCTTACATTATGCAAGGTCAACAAGAATATCTTGAGCTCCTCCATATTGACAGTGTGGTACTCTTCCTAGCCTTCTAATGATTCCAGGCAGCTTCCGGGGACACATGTTTCATCTTCACACCTGCACATTTTCTCTTTATGGATGACATTTTTCACTTGCTTTTTCATGTTACCACTTTTTGTAGTGTGTGGTATTTTTTTCTGCTCGCTCGAAGTTTCTCTACCCACTATAATCCACTCTTTCTGTTTATTTAGGAAGTGCAATGTGGACTTGATTACAATTTAACTCTTAATTATTATGCATATTTCATATAATTATTTATAAGAACTTGCTAATCTGGTGTTTCATTATCTAGCTGCTTATATGTAACAGGCTGGGCGTCAGTTGTGACCGATGACCACATCCGCCACGCTGCCAGAAAATTGGGGTCCTGGTTGGGTGTCTGTGCTGCACTTACCTTGGTGGTACGCCTCTTAAGCCGCATGTTGCCACTTGACACGGCAGGCCAGGACCATATGAAATAGAGATAAATGAGGGAGACCAGAGTCCAAAAACAAACTTTTCTTTACTGAAAAACTTGGTGAGAAGTATATATGTATCTACATCAGATAGCAGACATAACACTTGAAGAATACATTTTCTGCACAACCCAGAGGCAGGAAATTTACGGTTACGCATGGCGGTACATTGCACTCATTACATATTACATAAGTCCAGCAAACCATTATGAGAACTGCCATATTCCCCTATGAGAACTGCTCCGGTCGAGGTATGGCCCCTCACAGCTACTCTCAACTACCAGTTGACTTGTGAGGACCTTACTGGCTGAGGTGTCTCAATACGACTCCTACCTACTATTCTCAAAGTCCATTCGATGAGGAGCAACACGCTCCTTGCTGTGCCACTATATCTTCAGCTTTCCGAAGGAGAATTCATGTCCCACCCCAGCTTCTTATATAGCATAGATCGTTTGCTTAAGACCCTTTTGCCTTAGAGATAAGGAATCTGTAACACGATGCCGGCATCCCTGCGTGGTCCCTCTCCATCCTCCCAGCAGAGACACCAACATACTCAGCACCCCGGCCATTGCAGCATCCTCATTCTCTGCTGTGCTTCCTCTTGCTCTGTGCGTGCACACAAGTCCCCTGGCAGCGGGCCTAGTGCACCCGCTCTAGCCAGTTCTTATAAGGGCAAAGTGCACTTTGGAAATGCCTCAGCCAATAGCTGGGAGGCATAAAGCACACTCCCCAGTAGGGAGGTGCCTGAGCAACATTCTACATTCTATTGTTTTCTGCAACTAGCCAGTTTCCTATATCCCATACTGTGTTTAGTCTGAACCTTTTCCTTTATCCCGTCTTGTGTAGCCCTGAATCCTGAAGCTACTTTGGCGGTACCTTGTGCCTGAAGCCACACCTGCAGTACATGAATCCTGATGCTGTTCCCTGCAGTATCTGTACTTGACACCATTCCCTGTAATGCCTGTGCCAGAAGTCGAACCTGTGGTACGTGAACCCTGACACTGCTCCATGCGGTATCTAGTCCTGACACCACTCCCTGCATTAACTGTTCCTGAAGCCACACCTGCAGTATGTGAACCATGACACTGTTCCCTCCAGGACTTGAGCCTGACACCATTCACTGCGGTACCTGTGCCTGAAGCTTCACCTGCAGTATGTGAACCCTGACACTGTTCCCTCCAGGACCTGAGCCTGACACTGCTCCCTGCGGTGTCTGAGCCTGATACCACTCCCTGCGTTACCTGTGCATGAAGTCACATCTTGTTATGGCTGGCAATCAGGCAACACAGCGTGCAGTAATCAGCGCACATACAGAGATCTGGCAATAACCAAAAACAATAGGACGAGCTCTGAGACGTGGAATCTCTGTAGACTGCAGTACCTGATCTATCCTCACACAACTATAAGCAGCAGTGGATTGCGCCTATAACTACCTATGCAACTCGGCACTGCCTGAGGAGCTGACTAGCCTGAAGATAGAAATACAAGCCTGACTTACCTCAGAGAAATACCCCAAAGGAATAGGCAGCCCCCCACATATAATGACTGTTAGCAAGATGAAAAGACAAACGTAGGAATGAAATAGATTCAGCAAAGTGAGGCCCGATATTCTAGACAGAGCGAGGATAGCAAAGAGAACTATGCAGTCTACAAAAAACCCTAAAACGAAAACCACGCAAAGGGGGCAAAAAGACCCACCGTGCCGAACTAACAGCACGGCGGTGCACCCCTTTGCTTCTCAGAGCTTCCAGCAAAAGTTAATAGCAAGCTGGACAGAAAAAACAGAAAACAAACTAGAAGCACTTATCTAGCAGAGCAGCAGGCCCAAGGAAAGATGCAGTAGCTCAGATCCTACACTGGAACATTGACAAGGAGCAAGGAAGACAGACTCAGGTGGAGCTAAATAGCAAGGCAGCCAACGAGCTCACCAAAACACCTGAGGGAGGAAGCCCAGAGACTGCAATACCACTTGTGACCACAGAAGTGAACTCAGCCACAGAATTCACAACAGTACCCCCCCCCTTGAGGAGGGGTCACCGAACCCTCACCAGAACCCCCAGGCCGACCAGGATGAGCCACATGAAAGGCACGAACAAGATCTGGGGCATGGACATCAGAGGCAAAAACCCAGGAATTATCTTCCTGAGCATAACCCTTCCATTTGACCAGATACTGGAGTTTCCGTCTAGAGACACGAGAATCCAAAATCTTCTCCACAATATACTCCAATTCCCCCTCCACCAAAACAGGGGCAGGAGGCTCCACAGATGGAACCATAGGTGCCACGTATCTCCTCAACAACGACCTATGGAATACATTATGTATGGAAAAGGAGTCTGGGAGGGTCAGACGAAAAGACACCGGATTGAGAATCTCAGAAATCCTATACGGACCAATAAAACGAGGTTTAAATTTAGGAGAGGAAACCTTCATAGGAATATGACGAGAAGATAACCAAACCAGATCCCCAACATGAAGTCGGGGTCCCACACGGCGTCTGCGATTAGCGAAAAGCTGAGCCTTCTCCTGGGACAAGGTCAAATTGTCCACCACCTGAGTCCAGATCTGCTGCAACCTGTCCACCACAGAATCCACACCAGGACAGTCCGAAGACTCAACCTGTCCTGAAGAGAAACGAGGATGGAACCCAGAATTGCAGAAAAATGGAGAGACCAAGGTAGCCGAGCTGGCCCGATTATTAAGGGCGAACTCAGCCAACGGCAAAAATGACACCCAATCATCCTGGTCAGCGGAAACAAAACATCTCAGATATGTTTCCAAGGTCTGATTGGTTCGTTCGGTCTGGCCATTAGTCTGAGGATGGAAGGCCGAGGAGAAAGATAGGTCAATGCCCATCCTACCACAAAAGGCTCGCCAGAACCTCGAGACAAACTGGGAACCTCTGTCAGAAACAATATTCTCAGGAATGCCATGTAAACGAACCACATGCTGGAAGAACAAAGGCACCAAATCAGAGGAGGAAGGCAATTTAACCAAGGGCACCAGATGGACCATTTTAGAAAAGCGATCACAGACCACCCAAATGACCGACATTTTTTGAGAAACGGGAAGGTCAGAAATGAAATCCATCGAAATATGTGTCCAAGGCCTCTTCGGGACCGGCAAGGGCAAAAGCAACCCACTGGCACGTGAACAGCAGGGCTTAGCCCTAGCACAAATTCCACAGGACTGCACAAAAGCACGCACATCCCGTGACAGAGATGGCCACCAGAAGGATCTAGCAACCAACTCCCTGGTACCAAAGATTCCTGGATGACCGGCCAGCACCGAACAATGAAGTTCAGAGATAACTTTACTAGTCCACCTATCAGGGACGAACAGTTTCTCGGCCGGACAACGATCAGGTTTATTAGCCTGAAATTTCTGCAACACTCTCCGCAAATCAGGGGAGATGGCAGACACAATGACTCCTTCCTTGAGGATACTCGCCGGCTCAGATAACCCCGGAGAGTCGGGCACAAAACTCCTAGACAGAGCATCCGCCTTCACATTTTTAGAGCCCGGAAGGTATGAAATCACAAAATCAAAACGAGCAAAAAATAACGACCAACGGGCCTGTCTAGGATTCAAGCGCTTGGCAGACTCAAGATAAGTAAGGTTCTTATGATCAGTCAAAACCACCACGCGATGCTTAGCACCCTCAAGCCAATGACGCCACTCCTCGAATGCCCACTTCATGGCCAGCAACTCTCGGTTGCCCACATCATAATTACGCTCAGCAGCAGAAAATTTCCTGGAAAAGAAAGCACATGGTTTGAACACTGAGCAACCAGAACCTCTCTGTGACAAAACCGCCCCTGCACCAATCTCAGAAGCATCAACCTCGACCTGGAACGGAAGAGAAACATCAGGTTGACACAACACAGGGGCACAGCAAAAACGACGCTTCAACTCCTGAAAAGCTTCCACGGCAGCAGAAGACCAATTAACCAAATCAGCACCCTTCTTGGTCAAATCGGTCAATGGTCTGGCAATGCTAGAAAAATTACAGATGAAGCGACGATAAAAATTAGCAAAGCCCAGGAATTTCTGCAGACTTTTTAGAGATGTCGGCTGAGTCCAATCCTGGATGGCCTGAACCTTAACCGGATCCATCTCGATAGTAGAAGGGGAAAAGATGAACCCCAAAAATGAAACTTTCTGCACACCGAAGAGACACTTTGATCCCTTCACGAACAAGGAATTAGCACGCAGTACCTGGAAAACCATTCTGACTTGCTTCACATGAGACTCCCAATCATCTGAGAAGATCAAAATGTCATCCAAGTAAACAATCAAGAATTTATCCAGATACTCACGGAAAATGTCATGCATAAAAGACTGAAAAACAGATGGAGCATTGGCAAGTCCGAACGGCATCACCAGATACTCAAAATGACCCTCGGGCGTATTAAATGCCGTTTTCCATTCATCTCCCTGCCTGATTCTCACCAGATTATACGCACCACGAAGATCTATCTTGGTGAACCAACTAGCCCCCTTAATCCGAGCAAACAAGTCAGAAATCAATGGCAAGGGATACTGAAACTTAACAGTGATCTTATTAAGAAGGCGGTAATCAATACACGGTCTTAGCGAACCATCCTTCTTGGCTACAAAAAAGAACCCTGCTCCCAATGGTGACGACGATGGGCGAATATGTCCCTTCTCCAGGGACTCCTTCACATAACTGCGCATAGCGGTGTGTTCAGGTACGGACTAATTAAATAAACGACCCTTAGGGAATTTACTACCAGGAATCAAATCGATAGCACAATCACAATTCCTATGCGGAGGTAGGGCATCAGACTTGGACTCTTCAAATACATCCTGAAAGTCCGACAAGAACTCTGGGATGTCAGAAGGAATGGATGACGAAATAGACAAAAATGGAACATAACCATGTACTCCCTGACAACCCCAGCTGGTTACCGACATAGAGTTCCAATCCAATACTGGATTATGGGTTTGTAGCCATGGCAACCCCAACACGACCACATCATGCAAATTATGCAGTACCTGAAAGCGAATAACTTCCTGATGTGCAGGAGCCATGCACATGGTCAGCTGGGCCCAGTACTGAGGCTTATTCTTGGCCAAAGGTGTAGCATCAATTCCTCTCAACGGAATAGGACACCGCAAAGGCTCCAAGAAAAATCCACAACGTTTAGCATAATCCAAATCCATCAGATTCAGGGCAGCGCCTGAATCCACAAACGCCATGACAGAATACGATGACAAAGAGCACATTAAGGTAATGGACAAAAGGAATTTGGACTGTACAGTACCAATAACGGCAGAGCTATCGAACCGCCTAGTGCGTTTAGGACAAATAGAAATAGCATGAGTAGAATCACCACAATAGAAACACAGTCTGTTCAGACGTCTGTGTTCTTGCCGTTCTACTTTAGTCATAGTCCTGTCGCACTGCATAGGCTCAGGTTTACTCTCAGACAATACCGCCAGATGGTGCACAGATTTACGCTCGCGCAAGCGACGACCGATCTGAATGGCCAAGGACATAGACTCATTCAAACCAGCAGGCATAGGAAATCCCACCATTACATCCTTAAGAGCTTCAGAGAGACCCTTTCTGAACAATGCCGCTAGTGCAGATTCATTCCACAGAGTGAGTACTGACCACTTTCTAAATTTCTGACAATATATTTCTACATCATCCTGACCCTGGCATAAAGCCAGCAGATTTTTCTCAGCCTGATCCACTGAATTAGGCTCATCGTAAAGCAATCCCAGCGCCTGGAAAAATGCATCAACATTACTCAATGCAGAATCTCCTGGTGCAAGAGAAAACGCCCAGTCCTGTGGGTCGCCGCGCAAAAAAGAAATAATAATCAAAACCTGTTGAATAGGATTACCAGAAGAATGAGGTTTCAAGGCCAAAAATAGCTTACAATTATTTCTGAAGCTCAGGAACTTAGTTCTGTCACCAAAAAACAAATCAGGAATCGGAATTCTTGGTTCTAGCATCGATTTCTGATCAATAGTATCTTGAATCTTTTGTACATTTACAACGAGATTATCCATTGAGGAGCACAGAGCCTGAATATCCATGTCCACAGCTGTGTCCTGAAGCACTCTAATGTCTAGGGGAAAAAAAAGACTGAAGACAGAGCTAAGAAAAAAAAATGATGTCAGGATTTCTTTTTTCCCTCTATTGGGAATCATTGGTGTGGCTCCTTGTACTGTTATGGCTGGCAATCAGGCAACACAGCATGCAGTAATCAGCGCACATACAGAGATCTGGCAATAACCAAAAACAATAGGACGAGCTCTGAGACGTGGAATCTCTGTAGACTGCAGTACCTGATCTATCCTCACACAACTATAAGCAGCAGTGGATTGCGCCTATAACTACCTATGCAACTCGGCACTGCCTGAGGAGCTGACTAGCCTGAAGATAGAAATACAAGCCTGACTTACCTCAGAGAAATACCCCAAAGGAATAGGCAGCCCCCCACATATAATGACTGTTAGCAAGATGAAAAGACAAACGTAGGAATGAAATAGATTCAGCAAAGTGAGGCCCGATATTCTAGACAGAGCGAGGATAGCAAAGAGAACTATGCAGTCTACAAAAAACCCTAAAACGAAAACCACGCAAAGGGGGCAAAAAGACCCACCGTGCCGAACTAACAGCACGGCGGTGCACCCCTTTGCTTCTCAGAGCTTCCAGCAAAAGTTAATAGCAAGCTGGACAGAAAAAACAGAAAACAAACTAGAAGCACTTATCTAGCAGAGCAGCAGGCCCAAGGAAAGATGCAGTAGCTCAGATCCTACACTGGAACATTGACAAGGAGCAAGGAAGACAGACTCAGGTGGAGCTAAATAGCAAGGCAGCCAACGAGCTCACCAAAACACCTGAGGGAGGAAGCCCAGAGACTGCAATACCACTTGTGACCACAGAAGTGAACTCAGCCACAGAATTCACAACACATCTGCAATACGTGAACCCTTACACCGCTCCCTGCAGTACCTGAACCTGACACTGCACTGCACACTCGTCCATGATCCATGTGTGCTACAGAATCCTTGCTCCAATTAGACCTTGCTTTAGGCCCCCTTGCCTGATATAAGGAATCTTTCTGCCACTTAGTCCTTGTTTGCTTCAAAATGCGCTATATGGTCATCTCATCTTCACACACAAACACCCATTTCAATGCAGGTCTGCTACATTAGAACCACTACTTCTGAATACTTTTCCCTATCTGCCTAACAGGAAACTGAATTTCCTTGTACCCACCTAACTTCTCCCATCCTGGGCTGACCCCAATAGTTAAACTTGTTTGCAGCTAGCCAACTGTTGCAGAACACAAATCAGATAAAACAACATTTAAACCATAAAAAAGATTGGCTGACCCCAGGTGAGGTGCTAATATTAGATAGGACCATCCCGATTAGGTACACCTTAACGCAGGGCTTTTACACTTTTTTTTTAAATAAAAATAGTGTTAACTAAGTACTCTATTATTTTTATGTGCTATTACTATTTACTTACTACAGGATATATGCTCATCTTGCTTTTTGTTAAATGTCTACAGCGGAAATATACTCTTACACATTGCACATATACCAGCTTATGCTTCAGCTCATTTCTTTACTTTCGCTGTAGATTCTTGTACTTTGTAAAAACTGGGGCGTGGGTCCCGCTTTTTGAGTTAGGCATTTCTTCTATATGGCTTACAATGGGTAGGTGTCTGCACACAGACCTGGGTCCTATTCTGCTCCCATCCATATTGAGGTCGGCTGACACAAGGAGAAGTATTAATATTAGATACGACCGTCCCAATTGGTTTACACCTTGTCGCAGTGGGATGGCTTTATGCTTTTTTGATCAAAATAGTGTTAACAAAGTACCTTGTGTTATTTACATGTACTATTATTATTTACTTCAAAGTATATGCATATTTTGCTTTTGTCTTGGGTTTTTATTGTTAAATGACCACAGTGTGAATGTGCTCTTACTCATTGCAAGTATACAAACTTATGCTCCATCTCATTTCTTTGATTTAAACTATGACAATGCATTATACTGTATAACCATAAGATCTTTAAGTGGGGTGTGGGCATCTACTCTACTGCTTTACACATGTTCTTCATAGACATGCAAGGTCCTTCAGCCAGAGATACTTTTTGGTCTATATCTCTACTCCCAATTGAGGGAATCTCCTCTATTACATAAACGTTAGTTTTCCTAATCTAGATGACCACATTAAGAATTTTATGTTATGGTTGAGTATGGGTTCTTTAATGACAACTTGAAGCAGTTAGAAGGGTTTATATCAGGAACACAACTCTTTTTGAAATCAAAGCTAAGAGGTTAGCTGGTTGTTAAGGGTTTAAATTCTCCAACATCTGCCAATTCCTCATGAGAAATGTATAATATGGTGGTCATGCAAGTGAATGACTAACCATGTAGTACACGGACTAGCAGGTTTTCACGCACAGTGTGGGAAGACTAAGTGCTACACGAAGGGATGAGGGGAAGGAAGCCCAGACACTAGGGAAAGAGTGAGTGGAGACCACTAGGCAGATCTAATAACACCCTACCTGCCCTACCATTCCTAAATTGGTTCCTCATCCATCGCCAAGCAGGAAACCTAGGCCTGTATCTCCCTAGAGCTAAGACCTGGATAGGGAGGGGTGGGATGTGCACTGGTAAGTCCCCACTGTAAACTGAAGACAAAAAGGTAGACAGACAAGGGGAATGAACTTAGCTTGAGCAGACTCATAGAGGTAACACCAAACGTTCCCAAACAGCTCCAGAGAGGAATTTAGCCGACTGGTATAGCTCCAAGCCTTCCCAAGGAAAAAAATGTGAATATCGAAAAAAACATCAAGGTTAGTCAGCTCAACTGACAGTGTGGAGCATGGAGTTCCTCTCACAAATTAAGCCAGAGCAGCTGCAGCATGAACATCAGAAAGTAAGGAAGAATTCAACGAGGAAACTTGTAAATATTTTTAAAACTTAGCTTTGAATTAAGTCATATAAAAATCTCCATTTAAGAACAAGTAGACGATTAGAAAGTACAAAAAAAGGAGGTCACAGATTTACGCATTTTGACGAACTGTCTTAATTATGGTATGACCATGCCCCTAACAAAATACATCCAGAGATCCAAATAACCAGAGACTCTTTGCAAGACAGCAGCCAAGACATCATGGCTCCATCACGAGGGACACAGATTTGACATTCTACAGGATGCTAGCTTAGGGGATCACGACCGTGGCTGAAAGAGTACAGATCTGCTCCATTGACCATCACTGAACCATGGATATGATAGGGGTTGTCAGAATTTGGACCCACCAGTCAACTGAAGCCCATGGAGATGTTCAGAGAATCCAGGCTGTGACCCTCCGGTCACAAGACCTTGTACTTCAATGAATTGTCATCTTCCTACACTTGTCTTTACCTCCTCTCTGTGCATGCCACAGGGGTGGTAGTCGGCCCTGGAAGCTCTGAAGTCACAGTTTCTCCTATTCGAGGCAGCGGAAGGGTGAGACTCTGTAATTTTGCACCAACTTGGGTATTTTGCTGGGACTGTTTTATGCGTTATTTGCCTGTTTTGTGGTTCAATAAAATATTGCCACACTGTTTTACCCTCACCCTGTGTTGTCTGAGTAGCATTATGCCCACTGTAAAAGAAGAGCTGGAGATCAGTGGGATGATCCCTGGTCCATGTGGTTTCGGCTAACGGCCTTGTTACCTGCTGACCCCGATGTCTCCACAAAGTCATTCTTCTTTTATTCTCCATTTTTCCAGATGCCATGATGAGCTTTCACGCCCAAAGCTAATCTCTGCAGACTTCCCTCTTCTCTGTCGTCAGCAGCACTGCTCAATAAATATAAATATCTCTTATGCTGCTCCCCTGAATAAATAATTGCCCCTAATTGTGTTCCTGCATAAAATATTCCCCCATATTATCCCTATCTATAATATTCCCCACACTGCCTCTCTCTATAATATACCCTCCATACCGCACCACTCCATAATGTCCACCAGCACAACCCATCTCCATAATATACCCCCTCATAGACCCTCTCCATAGTGTCCATCCTCACAGCCCCTCTCCATAATATACCCCCACACTGCCCCTCTTCATAATAAACTCCCCACACAGCCCCTCTTCATAATAAACCCTCTCACTGCCCTTATCCATAATATACCCCCTCACATCCCCTCTATTTAATAAAACCCCCACACTACCGCTCTCCATAATATTATCGCCGCTTTCCCCATCTCCCCCACAATGCTTCTCTGCATATTGTCCCCACTGACCCTTGCTATACTATGACCACTTTCACAATCTACCAATTGCCCCATAATGTCCTCCATTGCCCCATTATATGCCCTCCTCCTAAAATAAAAGTGCATTTCTTCAGCTTCTCTATGGAGCGCTTACCAACCCAACATCTCCTTAGCCTGTGTGGACCCATTGCCGGAAGCAGTGTGATGACATCACCAACATGCCGACCTCATCCTGCTGCATCTCGGTGCTGGGACTGACGCGCGATTCTCTGCCTCATTCCCTGCACCGCAGTGATCAAATGTATTTGTGTCTTAAAGATGCGAATAAATTTGAATGTAGGAAGAAGGGAGCTGCATCTCCCGGACAGCGCCACCAGCAGCACAACGGCTCTAGGCGGGCGCACGTTGTGCAGGCCCGCTCTGGACTGTATTGTATGAC